>NW_021163285.1:62500-183902 GCF_004324835.1 Dendronephthya gigantea | reverse complement strand
TGCTGAGTAGCTATATAAACAGCCAGGTATCATACTTGACCCATCATCAACATGTGTTGTACCCTTAAATTTATTTTACTTTGTCAAATGCCAGAGGTTCTGTGGTACGGTACTCATCAAAGAAAGACCTTTAGATCTTATGTAACTAGTTAATGGAAATAAGTAAATACTATATAGTACTAAAAATTCTTCATCCTAGATCACTATTTTAATTAATAGGTTGGTTCATTGTATGGTGCTTGGGACTACATAGTAGCTAATGCACAAAAGAATTTATCACCGAGGTCTTTATTGGGTACAAAAAGGAAAGCATCTACAACAACTGTTTGGAAACTCTATGAAAGATTACCAAATTTCAGCTGAAGCCATGAAGAACGCACTAGCTTTGAAGTACCAGAATTTCTTGTCCCGAAGAAAGTTTACACTTGTTTGCAAGACACAAGCATCCTACTTCAATGCCAACAAGGAGATATGGCTGCCAAAGAATATTAACTGTCTGGGGTTGGATCTGAGGCACCCTCAACCAGTATCCTCTAAAGCTGTTGACTTGTTTGTGAAAAATCTTGACATTGGTGATATTGAGCAGTTACCAGGCACATCAGGAGTTTCAAGGACAATCACTGGCCTGGTCTTTATGATTATTGATTTGCATCTTCGAGTACAACATCTCTCAAAAAAGCTTGTTTGGTTTGATGAAATGGAAAATCATTTCATATTCCAATTTTCTGATGATGGTGCTCCAGAGACAAGTGATCTCACAATGTCAATAGGTATGTACTGTAAATTCTGGAGTAAAATAGGCAATAATACATGGATGTGTGGAAGCATGGAACATGAGAAATCAATCCTATATTTATCAATCCTATAATATGGTATTAAACTAACTTAGCTTCAAATATGGAAAAAATTTCAGGAGTGCCAACATGTTGCATTGATGAAACCTGTTATCATTTTTTGACTTTTCTTAGGATATATAATCACAGTGCTTATGTGCCCTATATTTATTCAATAGGAAGTGTTACTATGTGGAATCTTGGGGACCGTGTCCGAAGTAGAGATTTCCAGTATTTACTGCACTGTGTCAGCTTGGAAGAGAAACATCAAATTTTAGAAGATCTTTGGAAGCAGCACACTGATGAAATGGCTTTATTGCAAGGAAATGTACTAACAGTTGCAGGAAAGCAGTGTACTGTTGAATTCCAACCGAGTGCAGATATGTCATGGCAAGGCTGGTCCAATAATGAGTTAAACCAGGCTGCTACACATTCCTCTCCATATGCAAATGTAAGCAAAGCCAACATCTCAACAATGGGTGGTTCTATTGGCAATGCTGATACCGATACTTGGAAACCTTGTACTAATGCCACCAGAGAGGAACATGCAAAGTTAGTAAAAGCGTACATTTCTTCACTGCCAACTACACTAAAGGAGGAGACACGACATAGCAAGATGTTAGAGTATATGGCGGAAAATGGCATACGTCAACTGGGTCCCCCTCGTATTGGTGTATTTGCCGAAAGACAACGCCCTGAACCTCTGCATTGTGAGATAAATGCATGGCAGCAAGTTTTGAACATTATATACTTAGAATCTGTGCAAAGGGACAAATTTCATGATTTTATTGAAGTTTTAGGTGCTCCAGTCTCTACTAAAAGTTCGGCAGCTGATGCTTCACAGACTGAAACTGGTGAATCCCTAACTAGTGAAATGAGTACAAGTAATCCAGTAAGCCAGTCACAAACAATTGGTTGCGGCTTGAGATTCCTGGTAAGCAAAGTCAAAGAGCATCATGATGATAAGAATAGGAGACACAATAAGATTCGTACCAGACTTATTGGGTGTCAGGCCACTGCTTTAGCACTCTATGCATATCGCTTAGTAGATGCTTTGCAGTTTCCTAACGAAACACCTCTGCATTCTTTAAAACGGCTGGCATTGGGTAGAATGATTTATTACCTGAGGAATGCCTGTGCTATATTCAATAAGCTGTCTGCCACACCTGCAGACCTGGTGGAACTTGAGGACAATTGTAAGTTATTTTTCAATTTGATGTGCTTATTCTACCCCACGTCTGTGAACGTCACCACATGGACAGTTGGATACGCAATTCCATACCACGCTACCAAGTTGTATGATATGTATGAAGTTGGATATGGCACAATTTCCCTGCAGGCTAAAGAAGCCAAACATGCTGCTGTAAAGAAGGACTTGGCATTGACAAACAGATCGAACAGCACAGATACTAAAGGGAAATGGTGGCAACTTCTAAGAGCTAACTATGTGCGCAGCTTTTATCTACCTGAGAACCAGCCCATGCCAACTACCTACAAGTCACATTATCAGTCTCGTGTTTCATCACACTGTGACCAGCCAGGATTTTGTAATTGTGGCAGGAAGATAGAAAACAATAATGTTTTTTGTCATGATTGCCTATCGAGTAGGGAGATTGTGACATGTGCCCAAAACCAAGAACTTTCTCAGGAGCTGATTATCCTTTTGAAACCGGTGTATTGTGAAATTTGTGGTGAGCGTTTTGCTGACAAGTCTATTTTGGATCCCCATTTAGGGATTCACAACAGTGACACTGGTCCAGTTGAATGCAGTAGGAAGAATCCAAAGCAGATGAGTGTGAAAGAACTTAAGGAAGAACTGCGTAAATTAAATTTAAGTTTGTTGGGCCGAAAGGATATAGATTAGCTGGAGGATGCTAGAAAGAGGGCATAAGAGAGAGCATATAAGAAAGCATAGCAGCATAACTTAGTATGAATAAATCTGTCTAATTGCAGTGAAATATACTGTACATAGTTTCAAAACAGTGTAGTTTTAAGCTTTTTAAATTTAGGTTGCATTCAGGTTTATAATTGTTGTTATATACAAATAATACAAATTTCACAATCTTCTATTTGTGTATAACCTAGTACCTGTAACTCTTCAAATTTGACAATTTTTTATTGCTAGTTATTTTTTACATACTTTTTTGACTAATTAGATGTTTGGTAAAATTTATATTTTGACAGAGAATTTTCTAAAAGATGTTTTTTCATCGAATTAAAGAGTGTCAGGTACTGGTTCATGTTGTCAAGCATTCCAAAAAAATGTCACTTGTTGCATTACATTGTTCCACAAAAAATGATGTTCAGCGTATACCATATTTTTCACTCACTTCACAGTTGCCTTAGAGATTAATTTCATATTTAATGAGCCTTAGAATAGTGTTTTACACCCTGCTTTCTGGCTGGTTATACCCATGTGTTTTGTGCACAAATATGATTGGATAAATCATGTTACTGGTTAGGTTTGGGTGAGAATCAGAGAGAAATCACTTTGTGTGCACAAAACAAAACATAAAATTTAACATTCTGGCTTCACAACTGATCAGTATGCATGTCTCTGAGTGTCAGTTTGCTTAAGATTTAGAAAAGCCCTACAAAAACAAAATATTCAAATGTTAACTTGTTACTGACTGTTCATCAATGACTGTAGGTGCCCATCAATAGCATAGTCATCCACTGAGTATCGTTGGAATAAAATGTTATTGTAGCACGTTGAGATTTCATGGTGTAGTCAATGCAAAATGGTGTTAATTCAGACACAACAATGGTTGACCTGCCATTGTAGACAGATATCATCTTTTTAGATTCTGGGCACTTTGCTTTCTTAAAATGCCTGTATGCAAAGAACACTTCGCCAGAAAATCTTGCTGGTGAAAACAACTTCTTCATTGTGTCCATTTTTTGAATAGAGACATAATGTTTGAACTCTTGTTGTTTGTATGGACATCACCAGAATACCCACGCACGAGGACGATAATGTGGTGAAACACGGCCCAAGGGATAAACAATGTTACTGGATTTACCAAACCAGTGGCTTTTGATTTGAATAGCCGGCTTTTTAAGGAGCTACCTATTTCCTTTAAATAGATGTCGAGCAGAGAACCAACTCACTCAAGCTTGTTTCCCACCACTTCCTCAAGTTGGGAATCCATATTCGACATTCCATAATTTGGCTTTCGCCTTGCTTTTCGGACGGATTTTATCCATTGGCGTTCCACTGAAAACTTCATGGACACAACAGAGCTATTCCAAAACCCATCTTCGCGTTCAGTTGCAGAACTAGATGCGCGCAAATCAAGAACTTCACCTCCGGTTTCTGGATCAATATTTTCAGAAGACGCCATCTTGTTTATGAAACTTTCGCAAGTACTTCATCTTCTAAGAATATAATTGATCTATCACGCGAATAACTGCTGAAAAAACGAGCCCGCACGAGTGGGAGAAATTTCTTGCAGGATAACCAACGTGTGTCCATGGTAGAACCAGGCAAAGCTTGGTAGGTGGTGCTACATTTGGGTTCACCGATTTTGTTCAAACTTGGTACAGTTGTATAGCATAGTGAGTTATGAACTGTCACAAAGTTTCAGCTGGATCAGTTCTTTTGGTGCTAAGTTACAGGTACCCCACCTCAAAAAGACCATTTTGACATCAAATACAACATAAACGTAACTTAATTTGAATGAGGCAGAAAAACTTAAACTTAAATTGTAGAAATGTGGAACCTCCTTTTGTCTTGAGCAGAGATGCTGCTTACTCATACGTTAAAGAGAGGTGCACTTTACTTCCATACCGTTGTCATGGCAACGGTATGTTTAAGCCCAAGAACTTTAAATGTTGAATTTACCCTTTTTTTTCGTGTTATTGAGAGGTCAATATCTCCAAAGTCCACTTCGAAAATGAAAAAATTTTCTGTTACTCCAGTAAATCTATTGCTTAAATTACTAAAGCACGAAAAAAATCTGCGGGCACTCAATAACCTAAAAATGTATGGGGATTCTTTCGACCCTATACTTGATCCAAATTCAAAGTCAAATCAAAAACAAAAAAGAAAACTAATTTTTAATTCGCCAAACTGAGGCCTTAAAATGTCTTCTAACAGCAGCCTGCAAGAATCCATTTTGGGTTGCAATGCAATATATTTCAACGATGTAAGCAAATGTTACTTCAACTACATAGTATTATAGCGAAATATTTAATAAGAAAATTCCATGTCTATTTACCTTTGGTACTATGGTTCTGAATTTGGCTACAAATTGTATTGTTTTTGGAGACAGTTTTCAAAACAGTCAATTTCAGTATAATATCAAGTTAGACAACGTACTAAGGATATATTTTTGAAGAGGTTCACTGTCGCTCTGCATTATTCATTCAGTTGAGTGAGATTACTAGCTGTTGATAATAAGTAGTCGTTCAGCTGCCAATGCTGTGATGTCAAATTCCTTTAAAATGTTATGGTTTAGTAACTTGTTGATGTAGAGAGTCTCTTCGATTTTTCAAAAAGAAACTTAAATGATCTATAATAAAAATATCGATCGGCAATGTGCGTTTTAACAAAATAATAAGACACCTTTTTAATAATAATAAGACATCTTTTAGCAAGTGGATATAAGGTAAAAGCGCATCAAACACCACGATGAGGACAACTGCGGATCGGGCCTTTTACGTTGTCTTGTTTTACAATTTGATGGCACAATGAATAGCATCTACTTTCTTCTGTCTGTCTAATGCTTCTTCTAGCCCATCAATTTCATCATCATCAAGATCAATATTGCAAGGGAGTTTGCCACATTTGTTGAGAACACTCAATCTTGAAAAGTAGCTCTTTCCTACCAGTTTCCTCCCCTTCCAAGAACAACTTCTTTAAATATTCTTTTACATTATCTGAAAAACGGGCTTTCGTTTTAGACTTCTTTAATGCCCAGCCCATTTCCGCGCCAGACGTAACCTTACAATTGCAATCTTGCAGAGTGCCATGCTCTAGGATTCCGGTACCTTTTGCTACAGTACCTACAGATGTACAGGCTTCTACCCACTTTCTTTTAATGCAATCAAACAAAGATTCCTGATGTGCTTTATACATGTGTTTTCCTGAATCCTGAGATGCCGTTCAAGAGCGCCATTAGATACAAATACTTTGATGCAGTTAATTTCTGGACAGTTGAAACCTCTAGCTGTACTTATCTCCTCTGAGGAAGAGTCATCCGATTTCTCGGCCGCCTTCGCTGTGGATTTGCCTTCCTTTTGGGTTCTCTTAAACGCTCCTTTATCTTCCACCGGATCACTGAATGTTTCAACAATGCAAAGATCTGTTTTTCGCTGTGAACTAGTCATATCCTTGAGCACCTTGTTCTTCACAACTTTTCCCTTGGCAACGCTAAACGCTTTCCAGACTCGTATTCCAGTGCTAAGGAATTCAAAATTATTCAGTGACTGTATCCCCTTCCAATTATGATCATTGATGTCCTGCTTTAATATATTAACTTCAGCTACGGCAATCCTACAGCTTTTGCGCCACCATACGAATCAAGTGCTCTCTTCATATCTGACGCTGAATTGATATCATTTCCTTCGTTGAGATGCCGACGCATATGACTTTTCATCGTAGCGATCCGTCAATCACAAATATCCTTTCCGGATTTGGGATCACTGAAATCGTAGTGTCGAATATTTATACCAACCCTCCTTGATATAGCTTTAATTGAGAGGATAAGTTGCGCAGCGTGGTAACACCCCGTGTTATCAGATCTTATGAAAGCTTCGTCGATGTTTGGATTGCTACTTTTGATTTCATGTAGGATATTCTCGATGATTGACGCAACCGCAAACCAATTCTGCGTACACTGGTTGAACACATGGACATACGTCTGTACCTGTATAATAGAGAATGGCATCGACATGAAATTTTGTGCAACATGAAGTTTGATGAAACATATAATATCAACTAAAAAAGGTTGGTGCCATTTTTATTGTATTCTCTTTAAAAACCTACCTCCAGCTCTTTGCTTTCTGCGTTTCTTGAAATAACGGCAGCGACATGCCACGGGCGACATTTCTTTCCGTACCAGTCTGCTTGGGTCTCTCTGTAACAGGATGGGATAAATTTCATCGCCCAATCTATTACTATCATTATCTGCGTCAGCTTAAGGCTGTCTAGGACAGATGTTTTAGCAGTTTCTTGGTGAATCATTCTCAGTATGTGAGCCTTCCAAGCTTTAATTTTATCTACTGCGGTGTCAATGTCGTGGATGATTTAATCGAGCTGGTCATCGCTATAAAGAAATAAGTAAGCATTCTAACGCAAAATATTAAAATTGAATGATTAAAGTTATTTGCAAACAAACCTCAGTTTCACATCAGCCGTACAGTTTGAGGCATCCTCTATATCTTGAAGAGTCGTTTTTAACGTCTCACATTGGTCACATTGGACATCATGTTTATGCTTACACTTTGTTCTGAATTCTGGCTCACTTGAGGACAAAGCGTGGTTACGACAGTGATCTGCACACCTGCTTTCAGAATAATATGTATCTTGTAATCGGTTTTCAGGTAGTTTTTACTACACTTCAATTGCTCTTGAATTTTCTTGCACCAAGTGAAAGACATTCCTGTAAAAATATATATGCCTTCACCATCCGATAAAAATATTGATATACAGGGTGTATCAAAAAATGTCCCAAATGTAAATTTCCGTTTTTCAGGATATTTTGCAGAATTTGGCAAATTTTTGTGTTCCTAGAGATAGTTTAGACTTATCTGGTATACCTAGGCCAAGTTTGGTTTTTCATTAACAAAATTATGTTACCGGGGGGTGGTTCCTTTCCACTGATATTGAGAGGGCTTGCGCGTGAAAATGTGAAGCTGAAATTGAGATATTATTAGCTGTCTAAAAGTAGGAAAGCTTTTTAATAAACTGTCAAAGTTTCAGGAAAAATAATGCAAACTGGGAGCAACGCGCGACCCCTAAAAGTGACAAATATTTCATTGCGCGCAGTGGATTAAATGCATCGTTGATTTAGCGTGACCGATCTCATGCAAGGCTGGGCAAATGATTGAATTAAAGCGAGAAACTGAACAAGAAGACGAAGCCATTTAATAACAAGATTTTATTCTTGATGTTAATCCTCAACATTTCCACCATTTCTTTCTAAGCAAACTGCGGCTCGTCTGAGCATGGTAAACACTGAAAGGTGAACCACATTAGTCTGTCCTGCCTCAAATTATCCATTTCGTTCGAAATTCTTTCTTGCAAATCTCCTACGCTACCACCGGCAAATCTAGGCGAATGGGCAGACAAATGGTTCGCTGTTCAGTGTTTACCATGCTCAGACGAGCCGCAGTTTGCTTAGAATGAAATGGTGGACATGCTGAGGATTAACATCACGAATAAATCGCTTTGTTTTTGTGTTCAGTTTCTCGCTTTAATTTATTCATTTGCCCACCTTGTATGAGATTGGTCACGCTAAAATCAACGATGCATTTAATCCACTGCGCGCAATGAAATATTTGTCACCTTTAGGGGTCGCGCGTTGCTCCCAGTATGCATTATTTTTCCTGAAACTTTGACAGTTTATTAAAAAGCTTTCCTACTTTTAGACAGCTAAATAATATCTCAATTTCAGCTTTACATTTTCGCGCGCAAGCCCTCTCAATATCAGTGGAAAGGAACCACCTCCCCGGTAACATAATTTTGTTAATGAAAACTAAACTTGGCCTAGGTATACCAGATAAGTCTTAACTATCTCCAGGAACACAAAAAATTGCCAAATTCTGCAAAATATCCTGAAAAACGGAAATTTTACATTTGGGACATTTTTTTGATACACCCTGTAAGTCTCAAGATTAAACATTTTAAATACTGATATCCATCAAGTCTCATCATACGTATTAATTGATCTCATTCTTCTTAACAATGTATGTACCTCAACTTTGCATTATAAATTTTTCTGAATAATATTCCCTGGCCGCGGGAAATAGAGAAAAATCTGGACAGAGCACGAACGTGCTAATTTAACGCTCACACGTTTACAAAATTCCGCTAGTAATTTTAGCAATAAAATTGTTTTTACCTACTTTTGATAATTTTGCTGCGACATCGTGCAAAGTCTGAAAGGCTGAAGATCCCTCTGTAGCAATGTTATCGAGGCCACCGAGACTTTTTTGTTGGGATGCAGAACATTCCTTATCATAGAAAAATAAACAAATAAAGAAGTTTTCACTTTGTCGTTTCGAGGTATGGCGTAACGCATCTTTGAATCGTTTTACAACCACGCGTGGGTTAAAATTATCTCAATTTAGTTTTACTAAAGCTCGATGTCCGCAAAACGATGACGTGAAAAAGACTAAAATGACGCAAGCAGCTTTCACTCTTCACATAAAAACAAACTGTGCGAATCATTTCATTGATCGAGGACCAATATAATCAATTTCTAACATTCGATAAGTCACTAATAGAAATTTTACGAAAGTACAAAACCAAAAATATTTGTTGATACAAAAATACAAAAATATGTTGTTCCAACAAAAACCAAACTATGTGTAGTGGTCTCCAGGACCTATATGACGTAGGCAAAGGTGCGCAAACTTTTTGACCTCGAGCACTCAGTCCAAGTAAACTGTTTTAGATCAGTGGTCCTGATTATAGAACATGTAGTAATGATATCTGTTTAATACCTTGAGCATACCAAATAAAGTTGATCTTGCCACAGGTTCAAAGTTAATTTCTTGCCAAAACGATAAATACAGGTTAATAAGTCTGGATGATGTTACGGTTCTCACCACATTGGGTATTTCAAATGCTTCTCCGTTGCTCAGCTTGATAGTTCTTGTTCCATAGGCAACATCTTGTAGATAATTTGGACTTGATATAAAGTCAATGAAATGGTCTATCTTAACTGGATCCAACTTCGTTCGGCGTATGACCGGTACATCAAGTGGTTTTCCTGGACCAACAAGAGCAGCGTGTTTTCGCGCCTCATCTATACGCCATTTGGACAATCCTGGAACCATAGACATCAACCGAGATTTTGTATAATTCTGCGCAAACAATGATAGTATCTCTCTTTTAGTGGACCACAAATCTGTTTCTTCGTAAAGCATGATTAGCTTATCTACCAATTCACTGTCTTCATTCGTGGAGGATGGACTGGGCGATGCATCATGTTTTTTTATGACTTCCATCAATGCTTTCGATTGACCAGGTGCTATAGAATGCATTACAGCTTCACAGGACTCCAAAGCCTTTCTTTTGTAATATCGAATAGTTGAACCCGCCATGTCACTTATAGATAATTTGCACTGTGATCTAATGGGACTTACGTCACAACCATGGACAGCTCTCAAAAAGTTATTTAAAGTTGCGAGATTTCTACTAACGTGTGGAGTTGATGTCCAATCCTTGTCGTCGAGGTGGCCAGGGCTTCGTAAACATGTCGTATCTGTGTTGGTTAAGGCACTTTCTTTACACCCTTCTTGAGTCTCCTTTGAACAAGCAATTGAGAAACGTTACTGTTTTGGCATCATTCCTATTTCTAAGTTAACAGTTTTAAGAGTTAAGAAACATACTTGCATTCTACAAGACCCATCTGGAACAATCAAGGCTATTCTTTGGGAAGAATGGGTCGAAAGCGTTGAAGATGAAAGACCTACCTATTCCAAAACTTAAGGGTGAAAAAAGACAATTATACAAATGAAGTTTATGTCAACACAGCAAAATATGGTTTCAGTGTCAAAGAGTGTGGCTCCTTTGATGAACAGTTGCCAGATGCTGGCCCAGCTATAACTGATTTAGTTGCAAAACAGGCAGTTGTCTCCATCGTTGGGGTTAAAAACCTAAGTAAGTACAACTCCTGCAATGCCTGTGGTAAGAAGATTGAGGGTCAGGGCACAGTGAACACTGTCAGGTGCGAGTCATGTAAGATGAAGCAATGAGTATCACAGGAAAATACAATGTGGTATGCTCGGCTGTTTCTACAGAATGTTGAAACAAAAGAAAAGTTTTACGTCACCATTTTCCACACCATGTTCATCAGAATCTTGGAGGTAAATGAGATTCAAATCACGCCTGAAGACGACGAAGAAGCCATTTCAGATCGACTGCTAGATTGTAACAATATTACAATTACTTATAATATTGGTGAGGGTAAAATTATAGGAAAAAATTATTGGAATATTAAACATGACATTGATTCCCCCCCCCAAAAAAAATTGCATGTTTTAAACTACACTAGAACTTACCCATGGTTAAAAAGGTATAGCCAAAATGCACATGCCTATAATATAGAATGATCAGTGCATTGTATTCATCTTCTCACCTTCAAAGTAAATGTTGGGAGGTGGCAAACATTTCAAGTTTACACATCATTTAGACATGTAGCACCCTGACACTGTCCCACCCTCTTTTTTAGTAAATTCATGTACTTTCATATAATGAAATCTTTAAAAGGTCTATTTACACCAGTATTCACACCCTACTACTTATCTTCACACAATATAGAAATAAAATGTCTGTATAACGTAAAAAGGTTTTGTGCAGCATAATTTTATGGCGCATCCTCGCCTGACTTCCTTTAGGTAGCCAAAAAGCACTTGTGTCCAGTTACATATTGCGGTCTGTTGAAAGCACTTATTTCCAGTTACATATCGCGGTCTGTTATGTGCATGCGTAACAGACCGCAATATGTAACTGGACACAAGTGCTTTTTGGGCTAAGTCCGAAATTTGCGCTCCCAAAAAATCGTGTCAAAATATATCGGAGACGGACAATGTGACTGACGTATTTACTAAAGTAAAGAAACTGAAATTCAGATTGCACAGCTAGCACAGGTATTTGTAAAGTATATAGTATTAATCTGTTTAGTAACTTCAGTTCACAAATCACAATTGTCAAATGTCTTTACACGTTTGCAGGAGTATTCATCAGGGACATGAACAATTTAGTATTCATTCTTGTGGAAGACAATGCTCTTTTATGAGTTTATCGGCTCTATTAACAGCAAGAAATATCCCAGGGACCGGTTGTATCAAAGCCGGATAGCGCTATCCACCGGATAGTGGTTTTTTCAACCGTTCTAAAAATGTTCGAAAAGCGATAAAATTTCAGCTTGGAAGCAACAATTATTAAAGAGGATCCTCAATTTAAGAATACTAAGATTTAATCAAAGTTGTGGCAAATAACGAGCGATTTTGAAGCGATTGAAAAAATCACTATCCGGTGGATAGCGCTATCCGGCTTTGATACAACCGGCCCCAGATCTATTAGATTGGAACTCGACAACAATCGACAATGTCTTAAAGCAAGGCGACAATACGTATTTATTGGCTTTAAGAAATGGGCAGATTCCCCAGTTAGCTTTCTATCAGTGAAGGATTTACCTTCCTTCATTGTGTATTGTTCGTTTGTAACAGACAAACATTTCAAATTACATGTCATTGATCTACCTACTGTGGTAAAGCCCATTGAGGCACAAAATATCATTGATCCGCCTCTTGTGGTGGAGCCCTTAGAGGCACAAAATATCATTGATCCACCCTTTGTGGTGTCGCCCATCAATGCACAAAATATCATTGATCTGCCCATTGTGGTGGAGCCCATTGAGGCACAAAATATCATTGATCCGCTCCTTGTGGTGGCGCCCATAGAGGCACAAAATATCATTGATCCGCCCATTGTGGTGGAGCCCATTGAGGCACAAAATATTATTCATCTGCCCATTGAGGTGCAGACTAATTTATTTGAAATAGTTCCAGTTCGATTTTATCTTAGTTGTAATGATAAAAAAGATGTAGAGAGACTGCATCCATGAAGCAAAATAGATTACAAAAAGCTACAGAGTATAACAGAAGAAAGAAAGCAGAAGAAACTGAGAAAAAACAGATCAGACTTGAAAATTCTAGAATGTATAAAAAAAGAAAACGGGCAAGTGAGACGGAAGTTAAAAAAAAAGACTTGAAAATGCTAAAACTATCAAAAATTAAATTATCGAAAGTATCTTGTGCTAATCAGCAACCTGAAAAAGAGAATTTATACCAGGAGGATTATTTGAAAGTATTTGACAAAAAAAATGGTGGTATTGAAAGTCAACATTGGGCAAAAGTTAATATAAATAATTTCCATAAGTCTGTACAATACTTTACTAGCCAATGCACAGTTTGCCAAGAGGCATGGCCATTAAGATCTAAACCAAAGTCACCCAGCAACTATGTGTGCTCACGTTGTTCTAGAGACAAGAAATCTCCCAAAACGTTTTCATTTCAAAATTCAATGATCCCATCTCCAAATCCCACAGGAGTTACAAGATTTGACTCAGATTGAGGAAATGTTAATTGCACTGGCTCTCCCAATCATGAGAGTTTACATAAAACCCAGAGGACAACGAGGTTACTAAGGACATTGTATCAACTTACCACAACAAGTAAAAGAACTTGCAACATCCTTACCGAGATATCCCAGGAGTTATCTGTGATTATTGTCAAGGTCAAAGGTAAAGATAATACACTTAAAGATGTAACTGTTACACGGCAAAAAGTACACAATGCATTACTGTGGCTTATACGTAACAATCATCATTATGCTGAGTTAGAAATTAATGAAAATGCATTAAACTCTTTACCTGACGATGGTATTCCATCAGAGCTATTAACTGTTGAGACTGAACATGAAATTTCAGATGATAATACTGAACCAGATTTAGGCCCTCCCACTGAAAACTCTTCAGAGGATAGAGTTTATAATGACTCAACTGAAATGAGTAGCTTTTTACCTGTTGGTGAGCAACAGGAACAAGAATTGGAAGCAGTCAGAAATCAGCTTTCTACAAATGACCCAATTGCCGGCCTACTGTTGAAAATGAGCCATTAAACTAATATCAGATATCTCACCTTGCCACTATGGCTTTTCCAACATTGTTTTCTGATGGGAAAGGGATCCCACTAATCAAGACCTGTTAAGAGATGTTCCTTTTCAAGATAGAATTAAACATCTTTTGAAATTTGCTGAAATTATTGATGGTAAATGGATTTACCATTTTATTTAAGAAAACGAATTTTACAGCAAAGTGGAATATTCCTTAAACAAAATCCAGGTGAAGCACATCTCACCATTGATGAACTGCGTGAAATGGCTGCCAGTAATAGTGCTAATGTGTTCATGTCTAAAGTTTCTAGATACGTTGCAAATATTGCAGGTACAAATGCTTACTGGAATACAGTTCGAGAGGAACTTAAAGCCATCATTACAAATGTTGGAGCACCAACACCATTATTTACTTTTTCCTCTGCAGATATGCATTGGCCTGAGTTACATGCCTTATTTAATGCTAATAGTAATAGTGAAAATGCTAACATTTCCAGTCAAGTCAGACGACAAAATGTTATTAATAATCCACATCTTGTAGACTGTTTTTTTACCAAAAGATTAGAAAGCTTTGTAAAACATTGGCTTTATGAAACAATTGGAGCAAATGGCACTGGTTTAGATATGAATACCAAGGTAGAGGTAGTATTCATTGTCATGGTACTGCTAAACTAAATATTGACCCAGGTTTGTGTCAACTAACTCAAACTGCCTTGAAAGGTTTCTTAGCTCAAAAATTGTTCTGATACAACAAAATTAGACAATGATATTGAAGCTGGTCAGGAAGCATCGGAAACAGTGTGAAAGTATGTTGACTGGTTATTATCAACTGTCAATCCAAATCCACCAGATGGAAACATCTGGGTAAGACCTGAAACTCATCCATGTCAAAGAAGTCACATTGACATTCCTGAACAAGAGAAACATGTAAGATTATGTGGATCTGTTAAATATGGTTCAACGACACATTTGTTGTAGTACTAGCTATGGTCTAAGAAAAAAGTCAAATGAGACTGAATTGAAATGTAGATTTCATTTCCCATTTGATAATTGTCCACAGACAAAATTAGAATTTGAAAAAATCCACACTTCAGGTGATAATGAACACTATAGAGCTAAGAAAGTGACTAAACGAAATGATGCTAGGTTAAATAACCACCAACAACTTCAACTCCAGGGATGGAGAGCTAACTGTGATATTCAGGTTGTTATTGATCACTATGCTTGTGTTGAATATCTCACAAAATATGCAGCCAAAGGTGAACCAAGGTCACCTTTATTAAAACAAGCATTTAACTCTATCATGCAAATGTTGACAGTAATACTGACCCTCGCAGAGCTATTAAGAAGGTAGTTATGAGATTCTTGGTGAACGAATTATGCTGCTCGGGAAACAATGCATCATTTGTTGTCTTTAAAGTGATATCAGTTAGTTTAAATAGTTCACATAGAGTATGTGACACTGCAAGTATTGAAGAACATGATTCATGCAATGATTATTCACTTCTTGATGTGTACGCTAATCGTGAGCAATACAGTTCACAAAATATTATGAATATGAATTTTCTTCAATTTGCTGTAACTTATAAAGTTGTTAACAATAAACTGACAAGATTACCAGACAATGTTATACCTAGAATATTCCCAACTTATTCTCCTAATCCCAAAGGTCCTAAATTTGGACTATATTGTAAGTATCAACTTTTGAGATATAAACCCTGGAGAACAACCCAAAACAATGCGTGGGGTGACCAAGAACCAAGTGAGGTTCTAATCAATTCTTGCATGAGTTCTTGCAAACACCCTATGGACAATCTAATGTTCCAGACTGGTTTGACAAATTACAAGCTGTTATCCAAAGTCAAGAACCATAACTTAAAGGTGTAACTGTGCACTCTCTGTTAAAGTTGCCTATAGGGTCAAGAGGTAATAAAGATCTAACAGGACAAACCCTGTGTAGATTACAAGAAAGTGTTAATAATATGGATATATCATTATTGATGAATACTCAATGCTTGGCCAAGTTACTTTTGGTTGGATAGATAAGAGTTGCAAACAAGCAACTGGTTATAATGACAAAGTATTTGGTGGAAAATCATTGATTTTAACTGGAGATCCAGGTCAATTGCCACCAGTGGCAGACAAGCCTCTTTATCATGCTAAACCATCAAATTCTGTTGGCGAACAAGGTTATCAAGCATACTCTATGTTGACAAAGTTGTTAAGCTCACTGTTAATCAACGTGTGCAAGGTATGACATCTGAACAATACAATTCAGAGATTTATTGTTACAACTTCGCAAAAGTGAGTCAACAGTCGACGACTGGAAATTACTTCTAACTTGTTAACCATCGAATGTCACTAACATATGCGACTTTGAAGACACTACTAGACTCTTCTATAGCAATGAACAAGTTGCAAATTACAATAATGAACAACTAACAAAACTTGAGCATCCAATTGCTCATATTAATGCTCGCCATTCCTTTCATTGGCCAAAAAGATGTCCTCAGATGATATGTCTGGGTTGGAACCTGTTGTATTTCTAGCAAAAGTGCTAGGGTTATGTTAACCATGAATTTGTGGTCAAGTGTTGGCCTCTGTAATGAAGCTACTGGAACAGTTGTTATATTGTCTATCAGAAGAACCACCAACCACCTGACTTGCCTATTGCAGTTATTATTGAGTTTGAGAACTACAGAGGTCCTGTTTTTAATGAGAACAAACCATCTTGTTCCAGTGTGTCCAATCACAGCCTCATCACAGTCAGAAACAAGTTTTCATGAGCGGCAACAGCTGCCTCTAAGACTCGCCTGGGCTCTAACAATATACAAAAGCCAAGGACTTACTCTTCAAAAAGCTTGGATAGATATTGCCAAATCAGAAAGAACTGCTGGAGTTTCATACGTTGCCATTAGCAGAGTGAGATCGCTTTCATCTTGCGTCATTGAACCCTTGACATATGACGATTAACAAGCTTGAAATCGTCAGCTAATTTACAATTTAGGCTTAAGGAAGAAAACCACCTAGATCATTTAGCACAGACTACCAATAACGGTGCATTTTAAATTGACAAACCATAAAGTTTGAAATCAGACATGGGATTCTGTTATGGATCCCATTACGCTTTATTCTGTGTGTTAACCATATTCTGTAACTTTGCATGTCATTTAATCAATTTATAATTATGTCACTATATGTGTGAAAATATCATCAAGACGATATACGGTAAGTTTTTTAATTTTGTTTCTATACTTCACTCCCGCTTTACGACATTTCGTTGGGCTAAGGCTAGTGTAGTGTATTCTAAAATTATTTCTTTTGTCTTGTAGATACCTACTTCTGGATAAAAATATAAAAGAGCAAGTGGATTAGCAAAACAACTGCGTTAGTTGGCACTGTTTGCCAAAAACATTGGAATTTAACCTGTTCAAACAATTGATGACAGTCAATAACGAAAACACTATGAATGCGCAATACAAGTATAGTATGATGTGCACTCATCTTTCAAAGAAGATTCTTCCAGGAAAGTGAAGAAACATTGTTTTACGTGGAAAAGGAGTTATAGATTAATGCAAGAAAAGACATGTGTACAGAATACTATTATCTGTCACCCCTGTGCTATCATTGAACAACCTAACCAAATTTATTTAGAGTCATGGACCTGGTATTTCCAAATAACGGTAATTAATTTGTTATTGACAGTGTTCTACTACAAAACATTGATCAAAGAAAGAAAGTTTTTATTGAAGAGATTTTTAGGGTGCAATACAATAATTGCCACTTTCTAGAAGAGGTTAGCTTTTTCGTGGTGCAGAGCTTGAACCTCAAGGTCGATTAATGCTGCCTCCTTGAGAGTGACATGCATTTTTGAAACATATGTCTGATAGGGAGTTGTGATGAACTCCAACTTGTGCCCTTTTACTGTTTCTCGGACCCAAGTGGCAGCTAGAACATCCCATGCCAAATTGCCCAAACTTACTATAACATCATTCAAGGTACGGCTAGCAATTGGGTAAGGTTTGAGAAAATGTTTTTGACTCAGATACATTTGAAACCTATTTCCGACGAGGAAAAGTTTGGTTATTTCCTTGAGATGGTATCCAACAAAGTGCGAGACAGGATTTCCTAGTAGTAACATGCTGTTAATTGGTGATCTGGGACATTCAAACATTTGATCGAGCAGTTGATTAACAGTAATATGTAGTAAAAATAAAAAAAAAAGTTCATATTTTTAGGGGAGCGTGTGGCGGAATGCAACAACCCTCCCAGACAAGGATAGATAACCCACCCGGGATGGGAGGTCATGTGACATTGTGAAGTGAGGGAAGGAAAACTGTTATTTTAAAATCATGAATTATTCATAAAAAATATACTCAAAATGACATGGAGTTGTGAACATTGTGGCTTGAAACAAAAGTTCGGGTCACAAGGGTCTTGTGTAATTTTTACCCAGTTGTTGTAAAAATGAGTTATTCTGCCTGCTAAGGGCATATTGGCTTGAAATATTGTGTTTTGAGTCGGCAACATACCTGTATTTAGGGAGGTTTCTTATTGACCTTGTGGCATTGAGCGGGTGAAGGTTGATGACCCCCGTCCTCTGCCCCTGTATGGTCTGCTTCTGCGGTAGGATTGGCCCAGTCCTCGAGGGTATTGGTAATTATAGTTGTTTGCACTTCCTCTCTGCCATGGCTTTGGGGAGGAGGTGCTGCTTGGAAAAAACTGCTTTGACTTGGGAGTGAAGCTAGCGGATGAGATGGTTTGTGCAGTCTCAGCTCTTTGTTTCAATCTTTGTTCAAATTGATGACCAAAAAGCTCTTTCCCATTAGTGTCCCAGGTTTCATCGAATAGGGACACGTATCTCCGACCAATTTTGGAAAGTACTTAATACTTGCAAAAAAGTTTTGATGATTATTATTGTTGTTCAATCAAGCGCAACTGCGACTTGGGTTGCACAGACAATCAGTGACAAAACTATCCGGACTTTCACTGAAATTTTCAATATGAACCCCCCTTGTACCCCCCCCCCGCCCCCTTTCAATGTTGAATATAAAAAATATGGCTTAATATATTACTTACTGTCGCTCCAAAGGCTTTCTACAAAAACAAATTTGCCTTTAGCCAACATTGAAGAGGGGGACGAGGGAGAAGCCACTGTTTTTAATGAGCTGTCCAAAAAATGAACCAAAATATGTAAGTGTCCAGAAAGGTTTTGTCAGTGAATGTAGCTCTTCATCTTTCTCAATCCGAATCGTTTTTGCCGTATCTACCCAGTCCTGTGTGTTACAAATATGATATACTGAATTTCCTACCAATGGAGATAAGATTTCACTGAAGTTCTTAGATAATTCATAGGTTGGTGAGCTGACAAAAGTTACTATGTGTCTTAGTGGCACCATCAGCGACATTTAGTTTTTTATAAGTATAATTATTGGGAACGCCATTTAAGGCGTAAGGTTATGCCAACACACTCACAAAGTTTTAGTTTTTTCTCCTTTTATTTCCTAAGTTATCTTCCCGATCACTCACGTCTCACTCACTCTAAAACCCTTGATTCACCCATATTATATCTGCATTCCTAACCTATGACGTTTAAATGATCGATTGTTCCTAATTACTAATTATAAAATTAGGTAAAGAATTTACTCCATTCTCAACACCCTCCCCCTATTCGATTCAAAGGAATCGAATATAACGAATCATGTTCTCGATATTCCATATAATAATGTTCAAATCAACGTTCGATTACCCAGTAATTCTGTTTTGACGAATATAACATAACTTTTCGTGAAATAACTAGCTTAATTAATCAGTTCCAATATTATCCCTATGTAACGATTTTAGTTTAAATTTACGTCCTAATCATCTTTGTTTTCACCAATGTCCTTGATGCGACACTCTGCTATCGCTGCAGCGTTTCGTTTTGGTCGGAACTCTGGGACATCAGCTCTAAGTTTTGAAGTTGCCGGTTTTAGTTCTGCGTCACACGAAAGCTCCATCGGGTACAAGTGTTGAACTGCTCGTTCGATGTTGCTTTGTCCCACTCACAGTCTTGCTCCTCGCACGATTTCATCCTTACCCGTGATGAGGCTTTGCACGATACCCAATCTCCATTTCCTTCTATTTTTCTCTTCGCTTTTCACAATGACGACATCTCCTATGTTCAACCGTATCACCTTCTCACCGTTTTTCATGTTGTGTCTTTCTCGGAGACTTTTGAGGTACTCGGACGACCATCTCTTCCACATGACGTCTTTGCACCGTTTGATGTACCTTGCTTGTTTCCGCAGATCATCATCCTCGATGTGTTGATTCCTTTGCTCTGGAAGGATGTTCGGGCGTCCAAACTGTAAGATGTTAGGTGTCAGCAGTGGTAGTTGTGCATCATCTTCAACATAACTGAGGGGATGGTTGTTCAGAGCCACCTCTATGTTCAAGATCACTTCTTCCAACTCTGTGCAAGTAAGATGGCCGTTACCGATAGATTTATACAGCGCTTGTTTGATAAGACCTATCAATCTTTCATACTGCCCACCCCACCAAGGTGCTCGACTTAGGTTGAACTGCCACTTGATTGCCATCTTCGCCAACTCATCGTTGAATTTCTCGTCCTGCATAATTCATTTCAGCCACTTCGCTCAGCAACAAACGTCCCTTTCTCGCTATAAATCTTTTTAAGGTATTAAGGAATTCTTCCGTGCTCAGAGTTTTCGTCACCTCGAGGTATAGCGCGTGTGTCAAGGAGCAGGCGTAGACTAGGATGTAGGCTTTACGTTCTTGCTTGTTTCCTGCACGATATCTGATCGGACCCGCGTAATCGACTCCTACGACTTGGAATGGTAACTCGCCTGACGATCGGTCTTTGGGTAACTTTCCCGGTTGGGGGTTTGGTAGTCGTGTTGCGTGGAACCGTTTGCATCCAAAGCAGTTCTTTCTCACTCGTCTAGCCATTCTTCGTAGTCGTGGGATCCAGTACTCGTCTCGAACCTTGGCCATAGTCAGTCCCACTCCCCCGTGGAGGGTCACTTTATGGGAATGCTCCACTAACTTCTCGGTGAAGTGGTCTTTGTCTGGGAGATAGATTGGGTGATCGCCTTGGATACGACCATGACAGACAAGGATACCATTACTGCATGGTTGGAGGTTTAGCTCTGCCCGATCTTTTACAAATTCCGCCGTATTCTTATTCCTTTCTTGCACTCTCGCGATCCACCACAACTTCCGCGCCTCGATTTCCTCGGTGGACAGTGGACCGCTTACTGATTCTTTGTCTCTGCTGATATTACAAATGAAGCGCGAAATCCATGAACAGATTCTCAGGGTCCTCCACAAATTCCACTTTTTCAACACTGATCAAACTCGTCTGGTTCTTGGACTGCGATCTTGAACAAACTTTCAATGGTTTTATTTCTGCTATCGTTTCGGGGTTTGGGTTGGTCACGATATCGCTTGGCCAGGTATCTTGGATAGGTAGCCACTTTGGCCCTTTCCACCAGAGGTGCTCTTTCTCGCTGACTTTCCCTCCTCGGCTACCCAGGTCAGCAGGATTCTCTTCGCTAGATACGTGTCGCCACTGAATGTATGATTTCTCCTGGATCTTTCGCACTCTATTACCAACAAACTGCTTGAACTCTCCTCCTCCACGTATTCAGTGCAGGGCCACTGTACTGTCCAACCAACCAAAGACCTGGCTTACTGGAAACCCGTCCAACGCTTCTCGAATGTTGTGGACCAAGTTAGTGGCCATGTGAGCTGATACCAACTCTAAACGAGGGATTGTCAGGTTCTTCTTTGCCAAACGCGACTTGGCGGCCACGAGACCTTGGGAGATCCCACTCTGTTGTTTAACCACCGCGAATACCGACGCCGCGACTCCGTATCCACTCGCATCCCCGAACGCGTGGAGCTTGACATCTTCGATCTTTTCTTGAAACTGAGCTAAGCTCCTTGGGGCGTTCACGTGGTTTGGAAGACTCGTCTCCCATTTCAACCATCTCCCTTCCAGATCACTTGGCAATCTCGCGTCCCAGGCCACTTTACGATCACAACAATCCCGATACAGTAGTTTTCCTTGCAGTGTAACCGGTGCGATTATTCCGAGGGGGTCGTAAATCTTGGCGATCTTTCCGAGTATTCCTCTCTTGGTTGGCTGAGCTTTCTCAGCAGGTATCTCTACTTGTATGACGTCTTGATCTTTGTCCCATGAAAGGCCGAGTATTGTTGATGGGGATGACGTCGCCCCCAGTTGTTGCTTGGCGAACGTATCTTCTACAGAGGAGGTTGTGGGAGTTTGCTCGAGTTCAGGAACATTCGAGTGCCACTTGTGCAGCTGGAACGTCCCATCTTCAAAGATCTCAGTACTGATTTCTTTCAGTTGTTTCGCCTTCGCGACTGTTTCTCCTCCGCTGACCAAGTCGTTGACATACATGCTCTTACTAATTTCTTTCACGATCTCTGGGTGCTCTTCTTCGTGTTTTTGTAGGTGTTGTTGGATCACTCCCCCGAGCAGGAATGGGGACGGGGACAAACCAAACAGGGCTCTCGTAAAGCGCAACGTCACGACCTCTTTTGTCGTCAGATCTTTGAGCCAATGGAAGCGCATGGCATCTCGGTCCCCTTCGCGAATACGAACCTGAAGGAAGGCTTGTTTCAAGTCACCAGTCAACGCAACGGGGTGGAAACGTCCTCGGACGAGCACTTTCCATAAATGGTTCTGCGACGGTGGGCCAGTCTCTAAACACTCGTTCAAGGATGGTGAATTCTCGTACACAATGCGTAACTTCGTCGTTTCTGAGGTTTCTTTAATCACTGCTTTGTGTGGTATGTAAAATTCCCGTCCTTGTGGTTCTGCTTCGACCTTTTCCACGATCCCTTCATTCATCTGAATTACCCCATCGTACCGCTCTAGAATGCCTTGCTTCTGCAGCCTTTTGACGAGGTTGTTTAGGCGTTTCAAACTTCCGCTTTCGTTGCTAGGTAGCGGGGGGTGGTTGCCTTTCCACGGGAGGTTGGTCTCGTACCAGCCATGCTCGCTTCTCGATAGCTGCTCTTTGAACTCGCTGTATACGTTCTCTTGATCACCAGTTGGAGTGTCTTGTAGGCCCAAAACGTCTAACCTACATAGCTGTTCGTAATCTTCACGGTGCACTTGTGTCAGTAACATGTTGTTCAGGTCGACCTTCTCACCGCCCGGAGACATAATGGTCCACCCAAACTTAGTCAACTCAGCGATTGGCTCTCCGGGTGACCCCAATCTCGGTTTCGTCGACGTCTTAATTTTGGCGTAGTCCCCAGTCCCTAGAATTACATGCACGGGTAGGCGGTCCTTTGTGTCCCGATCTTGCATTGTTACGCCTTGGAGGTGGTTGTAGTTTGAAATAAGTTGTTGGTATTTCGGATTGTCTAAGGTCAAGAGGTCGCTTCTCTCAACTCGCGTTACTTCGGTCTCGATATAGAACTTCTCCTCTGCATCGCTTATTTTTAGAGCATAAATTCCAACCAAATTGGTTGAAGTCCCAAACATCATTTCTATACGTCGCATTTCTCGTTTTTGGGGTTTAGCTTTTATTTTGTCGAGCAATGCAGACGAGGCGTAGGAACTTCCCGCCCCCGTGTCGATTAAGGCGCGACATTTAACACCATTTATATTAACAACTACGACAGGATAGACGACAGATATATTGGACGCACAAGTTGCGGTGTTAAGTAGCGTGTCATTAGAGGGCGCAGCAGGAGGCTTCGTATCACCCGGGGCGTCACAAATCGAGGTACGATGTCTACGCTTACATTTGGTACAAGCAAATCGGCTTCGACAATCGGAGGCACGATGATCGGCCCCAGTACAGTTGAAACACAAACGCTTATCGCTTAGATACTTCTTTCGCTCAGCAGACGTAACTAATTTTGGACAGTTGGTTGACATATGGTCAATCTCGTTACAATAAACACACCGTCTCTGTTTTGTTTCGTGTTGGCGCGTTTGGAATGTTTTCGTTCGAAGAACATTCGAGAACTTATTACTATTTTTATCAAGGGACCTGTCATCGACTCTCGTGGGGTTTCTCTCCGTCCATTTCCTAAGGGCATCTACTAGTTTGACAAAATCCCACTGCCGCCAGCCATCATCTGTTCGAACTAAATCTCCCCGTATCCCCTCTAGTTTATCTAAGGTCATGCGAACGTACCCATTTACTTCTTTCAGCTTCCCCAATGTCTCTAGAGACTGCACGTTAAACACTAACTTATCATAGAATGTGTGTATCTTACCAGGATTCGTTCCCTGTATGGTCGGTAGATTCATCAGGTTCTGTACATACGCATTCACGATCTCGCTGTCGTCCCCGTATTTCGTCTTTAGGATATTCTTTGCCCGCTCGTAACCTTCCGTAAAGAATGGCAGACTGTCTATGGATGACTTCACTTTTGGGCCGACCAATTCTTTAAGGTAGGAGAACTTCGTCACCGCTGCTTCGTCACCATTCAAATTGGTTCCAAAAGCGTAGCCAGTCCAAATGTGTCTCTTGAAATGGTGTGATTACAAGCTTAGGTAGTTTTGCGCTCGTACTTCTTGCCTTCTCATACTCTTTACGCGTTTTATCCAGCTTAATTTCATGTTGGAGCTTTAGATCCATTTGAGTCCTATCGAATTCCAGTTGCTGTTCGAACTGCTCATGATGCACTTTCCCTTTGATTTCTTGCTTGTGCAGTTTTGCTTCCTCTTCCTCTTCTTGTTTCCATTTATTCGTTATTTTTAATGTTTTTGCTATCTCACTATCCCATCTCTCGAGTTCTAGTTCTATGCTGTCCGTCCATGTTTTAATCTCGCTCGCCTTGTCTCCGTTTCCTATCCGTATCTCTTGTACTTTTACCTTTAATTCGTAAATCTCGTCTGCGGTTTTCCGTATGGTGTTTTTATGACGCTCGATGCTCGTTATATTTCGCCTTTCGATCGCTCGTTCTAAGGTTTCACATGTGCCTTGAGCTAACTTCTGTTTTATCTCGATTTGTTTTATTGCTTCTTCCATTTCTCTCACAGATCCCGTCGGAGGTGCCACTTGTATTGGAAACGCCGTTTGAGGCGTAAGGTTATGCCAACACACTCACAAAGTTTTGGTTTTTTCTCCTTTTATTTCCTAAGTTATCTTCCCGATCACTCACGTCTCACTCACTCTAAAACCCTTGATTCACCCATATTATATCTGCATTCCTAACCTATGACGTTTAAATGATTGATTGTTCCTAATTACTAATTATAAAGTTAGGTAAAGAATTTACTCCATTCTCAACATAATAATTGAACTCACTTGGTTTTACTGAGTCGGTTGTCGAGTCTTTATACTCAGTTATAAAAGCACAAAGTATAGAAGGTGGTCAGAACAACAGCGCAAGGTACCTGTCATGATTCTTTTTTTCGGATTGTTACCTCGAGTTCTAAGGAGACTTTCCAAGTAATTCAAATATTCAAAGGCTTGTTTGTGTTTGTGATTTTGAGGGAAATAGTTGGGTTTTTGGCTTTTTACAGGAGTATATTATAAGCCATATGGAAACTTTGCAAGTACCAAAAAGGCAAATCAGGGCGCTTATATATAGGGCGGTGCAATGCGCTCATTGCGCGCCGATCGATGTGTGATGCGGAAATGGCCTGGCACGAGCGTGCTTGTCGAGAGAAATGTGAATGGAGTGTGTTTTTACAAATGCTATATATTTTCTATTTTTTTTCTTAAATATGGCATTTTGGAAGAACTTTTAACGGGTTGTTAAGTAATTCTATTTCATTGAAAGTCTGGTAACTTCAATTATTTAAAAACCGCCTTTTCAAATATTAAATTTTCGGATAACAACGGGATCGTGTAATGGCTTGAATGGAGGAAAGATTTCACTTTGAACATATTGCATGTAACTGCTTGTCCACGACGAAAAATTTCAGGTATGTTGAATATAATAATAATAGAATGACATATTATACTTTTCATTAGAATTGAAGTGGATGGATTTCAGATAAAATAACTAGAACTTGTACTTTAATCGTGACTTAGTTTTAGTCCATTTCTTCGCTGCTTGACAACAACAAAACGTAACAATTGTTTTCATTTTGTTGTGTTCTGGTCAACAATAGTCCTATAAAAGAATTTATAACTTTTTCTAAAGAAAATATCATAATGAACTAGAGGCTTGAGTAATTTTACCTTACTAGCCAAGTTAATAAAATACAAATTGCTTGTAAATATGCCCAGCGCTTTCGTTGATAAAAAATTGCCCAGGTCTTGTAAGTTTTTTGTCAGGAAGGCGAGATGATCGTTTGTCTATACGCACCAAAAAAATAATAAATTGAGTAGATGGTTTCCTTATCTATGTACGAAAGAATTATCCGGCCACAGATTCGATGTGCAAACTGTATTCTATCGAAGGTTAAAGCGTAAACATGGTAACATACAATAACGTGAGCAAAGATGATCTCTCAGTTTCGCGTCATTTTCCTGTCGTAAGCAAGTTCATCTTTTTTCTCACCATTGATTTTCGAGCATGTAAACAACAGTTTTGTAAACAAAATGTCTAATTCTTGCGGCAAAAGAGAAGTTGATGACACGTCTGTGTCTCAGTACAAACGAGCTAGGTGTCTGAATCATTGGAAACTACTGCAGGGAAGGCGACACCTCAGGGAAACGACAGGGAGCAACCCGTTGCTGATTATACAAATTGTTTTATAAACACTAAAACAGCGCAAGTACAATACTCTGGTAAAATTACTTTACAACCTGAAGAACTTCTTCTATACTGTTTGTTGAGAATTTCCTCACCATCTGGCAGCATTAATTCTGCAAAGGGATACACTCCCGAAAAGTTTATTGGCATTACAAAAGCAGTTTATAATGTATATGCCATTCTTTTGATTGTGTCAGCTTACAAAACTATTTCTATCAATCCATTAACAATCTTAGAAAGGGACTTGGAAAGTATAATGGATATCTGAGATGGGTTTTCTATTCAACTTATATTGAAAGGATTGTCACTGCACACCAATCACTCCTTTTGAACCTACTCCTAAATTTTGATGCAAGCCACAATAGTTATTATGATGACTTGTGCAGAGATCTAGAAATGGCGTGCCTATCCAGTGTGGAGGAGGGAAAGCTCTCACAAAGTCTTGCATGGAAGATAAACAAGGGCAGTGCTGATTGCATGAATAGGTTTCCGAAGTGGAAAGTTATTCCTGATGTCAAAGAATCAAAAGTCAATCTCTATTATATGGGTAGTAGTCCTGTGAATGCACAGTATCAAGTAACCGTGTCATCAGATGGGAGTTATTTCTTTTGTTTTTATGGGACAGCCCAAAGTTTTGAATTTTGATGACAATTTCCTTCCATCATCAGTTTATGACAAGCATCAGCTTTACTCACTCATGAAATCTCTCGAGAAATTGCGATTATGCCCTGGTGCTTCTGTTGAAAATTACCAAGATTTGTTACCTGAGAATGACAGTACCCCAGTTTATAGGAGAGCTAGTGGAGAGCCTGCAGCATTTGTAGAATCTTTGTCAGGAAATTGTTGCAAAAGATGTTTAAGATCCACCAATTGTGACATATTTATTAAGGATGGTGAAAGTTGCAAATCTTGCCAACAGTCAGGTCATTACATGAGGACACTTAAATATAGAAGCACGAACATAGGTCAGAATTCTAAGCATACTCGATATGATTATATGTCGAAAGATAAGCTACTCAATTATACTAGAGAAATGGCAGGAAAACTTCATGTGAGGCAGACCAAAATAAAAAGGCTAGAAGAATACCAAAAGGAAATGAGTACCGTTGGAAGTAATACAGATTCAGATTTTAGGAAGTTATTTCAAGAATTGTATAAAGGATTGGATAAAGTGGTTAAAAAGCATGATAACAACACTTGTTATTGGGTTGGTTGTGATTTGGAAACTGAATTTGAAACACCAGAGTTGCTTCTTGGACATTTGAAAACTGTTCATATTAAAACTGTCGATGATGTTGCACCAATCAACAGGCAATATACTTGTGAGTGGTTAGGCTGCGACAAACGTTTTGGGAAAAAGAAGCTTCTCCACAGCCATGTTGTTGAACATACAGGGAGTGAGTCTGATACATTTTTCATTACCCTTTTGAACGATCAGGCAAAGGCTTTGAATATGCCTTCCAAACAAATGAGGTGGCATTCTTTGATATTGAAATGGTGCCTACGAATGTATTGTAAATCCCATAGCATGTACACTGAGCTTCGAAAATCTGGTTTCCTAAAACTTCCTAGTGGAAGAACTCTTTCCGATTACAAAAACTTCTGTTCATCAAAATCTGGTTGGCAGACATCTGTGTTAGAAGCCATGAGAAACAGCTTTGTAGATAAGAAAATTCCAGAAGCTGGAAAATTTGGTTGTCTTTTATTTGATGAAGTCAAAATTAAAGAAGGCTTACTCTTCAACCAATCATCCCGGGAATTAATCGGTTTTACTGATTTGGACATTGATGATAAGTCACCCAATCTAAGAGACAGCCTTGCAACACATGTGCTACAATTTTTCTATAAGAGCTTGTTTGCTGGTTTTCAATTTCCATGTTCCTATTTTCTAACAAGAGGAATATCTGCTCAAAACCTAAACAGATTATTTTGGAAAGGAGTTGGTTTGCTACATGGCTATGATTTTAAAGTCACTCTGACATGTTGTGATGGTGCTGCCGAGAACAGAACATTTATGACAATGAATGGTTGTAGTGAAACGACAAGCCAAACAATAAACCCATACTCCAAACTCCCTATGTTCTTCATGTCTAATCCACCCCATTTGATTAAGAAACTCCGCAACAACATTTACAAGAGTGGCTTCAAAGAAAATTTCCCAAGATATACTCGATGCTTATTGCTAGATTCTAAAAACATTTTGTGGGATCACATCTATTCTGTTTATCTGAGAGACAAACAGAGGCATTTGTTTTCAACAGACCTAAGAAGTTCCCATGTTCACCTCGATAGCTTAAGTAAGATGCAGGTGAAGCTTGCTGTCCAAACCCTGAACTCAAAAGTGCGGAAAGATATAGAGACATTTGAGTCAGATGAAACGACGTCAACCCAGAAATTCATTTTAAACTGTGAGAAATTATGGAATGTCTTCAATGATGACAAACCACTTTCATCAATAACCGATTCTAGAATTTTAGATTTGGAAAATGTTATACAGTTTTTCAATAATTGGAAGGATGAACTTGCTTCTAAATTTAAAACTAAAACTGAGATATCATCACATTTTATTTCTTGGCAAACAATGTTTGACTTGCAGGTGATTTAATTGGTTATTTATTATATGAAAATGAACAAAATCAACCATTCAATAGACCTTTTGCATAATGACAACTTTTTGATCTATGCAAAATATTCGGATTTGATAGTTGATTTGAAAGCCATAATTAACTAAGCAACCCAGTATTTTTAGATAACTCTTCACATACATATCTAATAAAATTTTAAAATTCATATCAAAACCCTTTTGAACTTACAAAGTGAATGTATGAACTTGGGAATGAATATTATTTGACCAACTGTTTTCTTTGAATTTGCAGGTTTCAATTAACGGCTTTAAGGAACTTGTTAAATTCATTGGAAGTCCTGAAATCCAATCCCTCCAAGGAAGCCATCATGTGATTCCAAAGCGACTAAGTCAAGATCTATTCGAGTTTTTCTTCTCAGTGCAAAGGCAATCATGTGGCGGTACAACCAACATGACTGCAATTGCTTATGGATATAACGTAAACAGTGCTATCACATATTCTGCCACCAAATTGCTAAGGAAGACACAAACAAATGTTTTGGATAATGATGAAATAGAACTTAGTAGTGAGCAGGAGAGTAGCATCACAAGTCTTCCAAGGAGAGGTAATATGGAAAGTATCTTTACCTCGCAACTGTGGCCAGTTTATCTTTGAGAGTTATTTTGCCAACTATATAAAATGAAAATATTAAATTAGGGAGTGGTCACAATTAATGCCGGGGAGGGGGGTGGAAGATATTTACTCGGGCTTCCATTCCTTTTCATGCCCCCTCATTTCTAGACATTTAGGTTTTGTGCCCCCCTTGATCCAATGATAAAATTTTACACCCCCCCTTGCAATGTAGATCCCACAGTGTCAACATACTAGAGTTCTTAGAATAGAACAAGGATACAAATTTCTTATAAAGTCAATATGCAAGTTAACTTTTGTGGGCCCCCTTGAGTGCATCAGAATATTTTCTAGTATTTTCTTAATAGACTCAAAATATCTTTAGGACCCTTTCCCATAATTGTGACCACTCTCATAGGTAAATGAAGACCTTACCTAGAGGCAGTGCCAGATTAGTCTTTTCAGGGCTGGGGGGCAAAACTTTCACAAGAGCCAGTCATGGCTCACAAAAATATGAATAATTTGGTATGAACAAATAGGTGCTTATATATATATATATATATATATATATTATTACCAAGTTCCTTCCCTTTGAATTTTGTCAAAATATTTTCCTGTTCTGAGAAAGGCAGAGTTTGCAAATGAACTAAAAACACATGTAATGAAGAACTGTTGAAATTGTTTCTCAAGGTTTGTATATGTGATTGATCCACTGTTGTCTGAGAGTGGGATTGATCCACTGTTGTCTGAGTGTGGGATACAGCAGAGCATTTTTTATTTCGACTTAATTGCTGTCAGTGAGCGATGCTATTTTTCTTCGGCTTAAGGCCTTCTTTTTCACGAATTATTTGCTGCTTCGACTTAAGGAAGAAAGTGACAATTCTTTGCAAAACCACAACAGATGCTACCATGCCTGAATTCGGTGTTATTTCATTCCATCTACCTCTCAATTCCTTATTTGTTGACATTTCATCAAGACAAAATTTCAGTATGTTTTCCTTTTCCCTGAGAATATTATCCGGACTTAATAGAAGTTCAGTCAATTTGTGCAGATAAATAAAAAAAGGATTGACGTGCTCATAAATAATAAAATTGTAGTTGCCATTAGCCTGTTTCGTATCTTCCCCCAATAGTGAGAAAACTGCTAGTGCGGCTGTTTTGCTGCTGAAAATCACTGGCGAATCGTCGTTAACAGTTTCCTTCGCTGGCACTTTATCTTGCCCCTTAAAGATAACATCTCTAGCTCTCTTTACTGCCCACCCAGCATGGCCCCGGACAGTGTCATTGTCCTGGTGTGCATTACTTGTAGAAGATGAATCCCCCGTATCATGAGAGAATGAGAAATGCTCATCATTCCTATCGAAATACTGCTCCTCTGCCTCCTCAAGCCTATCCACCATATTTTATTATGCAACAACAACAGACTCGTTACCATACTTCCGCATCACACATCGATCGGCGCGCAATGAGCGCATTGCACCACCCTATATATAAGCGCCCTGAGGCAAATAGTACAATTTTCGTTCCCCCCCTTCAGGTACTACTTGAAAACACAATAGAAAAATAGGATAAATTATAGTCTAAATTAATTTGTTTTCACCTTCACCAACCTCCAGTTTTCGAGCATTCCATCTTTGAAAAATCAGTAAATTTGCATGTTTTGAAATACACTGACGCCATTTTGATTCAGGAAATGTCTAGGATACTTGGTGTAATATACAACATATATAGCAGATTCAGCAGTTTTATTTGTAAAGTTGGCATTTTATGACTCATGTCTAAATCTTTTTGACGGAAAAAAAGGCCCACTAACAACTTTTAGTGATGTGTCTTTTCAAAAATTTTTGGGTTGTCTTAGTATTTAGCTAACCCTAGAAGTTTAATCTTGTCAGCGAAAATGTAGTTAGTATAAAACAAAGGTTATGCTGGAAAAGGATTGTGTAGCAATTATTTTATATAACTTGACTAGAAACAAAATGCTCGTGGGTGATGTGTGTAAATAAAGTTTTTCTAATTTATTTCCAAATTCCAAGAGCAGAATGCTATAAAAAAATTGCAAATTGTCAGAAGTCTTCTCTGACTAATTTAGTTTTGAAAAACTATGAAAGTTTGAGAAAAACTTCTTAAAACTCCATGCAAAGCTCCCTTGTTGAAGTCTGCTTGCACAGCAAAAATGCTGGAAACTTCTTTTAAATACTGGTATAATCTGCCAGATATGTAGTATATTACTCAAGTATCCTGAACATTTCCTGAATCAAAATGGCATCAATGTATTGGAAAACATATAAATTCACTGATTTTTCGAAGATTAAATGCTCGAAAACTGCAGGTTTGTGAAGGTGAAAACAAGTGAATTTAGACTTTCTATAATTTATACTAATTTGCTATTGTGTTTTCAAGTAGTGCTTGAAGGCGGGCAACAAAACCGAACAATAATCAGCTACAGAATACCGCCCAAAACCTATAGAAGTTCTATTAGACTCTTTATTAATATTATTGAACAACGCACATTCCCTCGACTGAAGGGAGACGAAATTGGGGTTAACCTGTATACAACAATACAAATTGTGGTTGAAAAACAGATGAACTTATCTACGAGATCTGCAAGGGCAATTTGATGCAAAGTGGGAATGTTACAGTTTCTCATGCTTTAGACTTATTACTCTGGCGCCAGCGAGGGAGTTGAAAATTCGCTGTCGTAAATTTATTTTTCTTTTGATTTATTTTTCGATTGAATTGGGGTGCTATTTCACCGTTTAACAAGATGTGGCCGTGTATGGGTGCGTTGACACGTCGCAGTTTGCACAGGATTCAAAATTTAATATAACTATATAAGCACAAATTCTAAAGGCAAAGTGCAAGACAAAGCGAATGTATCATGCAGTTTATTTACATTTTTGAACAATTGAACTTCTATACTTTTTAAAGTACAATGTGCTTCTGAATTTTGTGATCCAACATTTAGGTGAACTTCTATACTTTTTAAAGTATGATGTGCTTCTGAATTTCGTGATCCAACATTTAGGTTCGCAAGGCATCTAAATGCGAATATGAACTGTATCGTTTATGTTCAGAAGCTCTATATTAAAGAGTTAACGCCAGAATAGGCATCTCGTTTATCGAGAAATTATGTCGGTAATTCAGTAGAGTTGGACATCCTAAATGCCCTTTTAGATTACAAGAGAAAGCACATCCCATAGTGAAGAATCAGAACCATCTGTTACAACAGATTGGGACACTGGCGCAAAGAGCAAATTTTTATAAGACATAGTAATATTGTTTACATTGCTATATAGCTTTGGGGCTTGGGGTTGTTTCCATGAACACTGGTTCTCATATCAGAGCAATACATAGAATTTGTCCAAAAATGATGCCACTGAGGCAAAGTGTTACCAGACTTGTGTAGGGCAAATTGGGCAAATAAGACATAGTTTACATTGCTATATAGCCTTGGGGTTGTTTCCATTACACTGGTTCTCATATGAATACATAGACGTTGTCCAAAAATGAGGCCACTGGAACAAAAAGTGATAAAGCAGTAAGTTCTATTACTCTTTGTTGAAAAATATATATATATATTAATATATATAAAGAACCAACATGTAACATTATTATAGCATTATATATTATATATCAATAAACATGTAACATAAATAAAAATTAATAAAAGACCAACATATAACATTTATTTATGTAAGACATCATAACTATGGACACAGGATGGTAATGTGTTATTAATTTGCCTAATTTGCCCTACACAAGTCTAGTAGCACTTTGTCCCAGTGGCCTCATTTTTGGACAAATTCTATGTATTCCTCTGATATGAGAACCAGGGTTCATGGAAACAACCCCAAGCCCGAAAGCTATATAGCAATGTAACTGTCACTATGTCTTATAAACAATTTTCTCTTTGCGCCAGTGTCCCAATCTGGTGTAACAGATGGTTCTGATTCTTCACTATGGGATGCGCTTTCTCTCGTAATCTAAATAGGCATTTAGAATGTCCAACTCTAATGAGTTACCAACATAATTTCTCAATAAGTAAGTCTAAAGCATGAGAAACTGTAAAATTCCCACTTTGCATCAAATCGCCCTTGCAGATCTCGCAGATAAGTTAATCTGTTTTTCGACCGCAATTTGTATCGTTGTATACAGGTTAACCCCAATTTCGTCTCTCTTCAGTCGAGGGAATGTGCGTTGTTCTAAACCACACAAATTCCCAAAAAGTTATCAGACTTAAAATGCTTGGAGCAAACATGGCTTTCACATGGTGGCTCCCATCCAGCACGCTTGGATTTAACAAAGTCTATCCATTTTTTTATCTCCTTATTGCCTCTGGGGGCAAATCTCCCCTATACATTTGATTTATGCATCTGGTGTGTTGGAACAACCGTATACGACACATCTAGCTGGCATTTTGCATCGCAAAGTATACGAATATCATGCACACAACATATATTTATTGTAATGTGACACTAGTCGATTTCCTTGTCTGCCCGGTATGATGTCAAAACCCTAATTAGTTTTCAGACTCTTTTTTCCTGGCAAACTATTGAAAAAACCCAATTTTGGCATGTTTGATCCAAAATATCTTTAGAAGTATTTATCCGATTGGGAAATTATACAAATCATTTGAACTGCCTGATCTTTGCAAATTTTTTGTGAAAAAATGGTAATTTGCATGTGAGGAGGCAAGCGAAGTTATGTTGAGAAAGGCAAAGTGTGATAATGCTTGGCAAAAATTTGTAAACGCTCATGAACAATATATTGAATATATAAATTCCAAGGAAGAGAAAGAAAAGGCGCTTTTGAGTTGTGAAAGGCAGAAGATAAGAAAATTGTATTTCAATGAAGAAGGTCTAAAAATCTTGAGTTGGAAGTAAAGGGAAATACAGAAGAAGTATTGAGCTCTGGTAAGAAATAAATGGGAACAATGAAATATTCAGAAACACCTATTCCAACTGGAAAGTGGTAAAATTTATCAAGAAAGGAAAAGAAGTTGGCTATAGCAAAGCTGAAAGTTATGCAGTTGAGAAAACAGCAACAGTTTGAAAGGAAATGATGGAGCACAGATGGACGAAGAGCTTGCAGCGGTAAGTCTTATTTATGAGCCAAACAATGTGGAAGAACAGAAGTAAGATCATGATGAAAGAGACGGTTTACATTTTATAGATGGTGCTATATATAGGCTTAAATTCAGTGAATCATATACAGTATATATCATAAAATGCCAAATGCATTTTTCATTTGTTTTCAATAAATGTTCTTTCATATAACAAAGCACAATAAATTATGTTACAAAAGGGTCCTCTAGCTCAGCTGTTGCAATTTCTGGGTCACATAGGGAGAAATTGACCCCTTGAATGTCAGTGACAATAAGCTATTGGTTAGAATTCTGGAATGTATAGTGCACAAGCCAAGCCTGAGCTCGTTTAAAGCTAACATTCGAAGTGTTGACATGATAAATTTAGTAGAGAACAACGCCAATTGCTGCAATTTATGTAGTGGATAAATAGACATACAGTAGTGTATTACTGTCCGCTATCAAGTTGGAAACATTATTTTTAGGAGATACTGTATATACTTAAGCATATATTTTATTGTACATATACATATATATTAAATAATTTAACTTTTGTAAGATTAGCTAGGTGTCCCCAATTAGCTCTGAAGAGCTAAATCCATTGACACAGAAATAAAGTTTTTATTATTATTATTATTATTATTACAAATGTTTCACCTTTAAGGCTTAGTTCATTCATATCTGCAGATTCCACACACAGTCTTATTTAAACTCTCCAGTCTTATTTATAAACATTTCAAAAACACCCTCTAGGTTCACCATTAAGAGACAAATAGTAGACCTTACCATAAACAAATGTTTTTCCAAATTCTGTAGCTTGGACCTCAGAAGCCATACTCTGAGCAAAATTACGAGCTAGGGCATTGAGTTGAACTGACTTTCGTATATGGAGTTTAACATACCCAAATAATACTTCAATGGCTTTTTTTCTCCCTTTAAATGCTTTTTAATGACACACTTTCTTTTGAGCAAACCTGCAATGGATTTTGCCAAATATGCTGCATGGAATGCCCCATTGGCAAGTTTTCAATTGAAAGTGATACCTTGGGAGGTTCCAGCTACTCTATTCTTGAGATGCTAAACTCTTCAAGCCGAAGAGTTACAACATCAATATCTGGGACAATGACTTTTCCCAATTTCAGCATCTGACTTAGTTACAGTGAACAAACAACACATATCGATTGTGGATACTGAGAATGGCTTTTTTGAGGGCTTCTGGTTGCAGGTTTGCTTTGGTAACTTTGCTTTTGCCTGCAATATTTGTTTGCAACATTTTGTTCCTGGGGTGTTTGAGAACTTCCACAAGTTGCACATGCAAAACTTTGCAGTTCTGGATTTGTCCAGACTTGTTACAACGACCCCAAAGACATCACATTCTAATTAGTCGCTGGGGCAGCAGCGACTATAGGTTTCGGGTCAGTTTCGCGGATCCATAGCCACAAAATGACCTACGTCATTTTTTTGAGAAATTACTCAGGAGTGCGTATCTAGTAAATTTCTTCGACTTTCTGCATTTTTCCTCATTCTTTGTACAAAACTTTAATTTTACCTATAATGTGGGCAGAAAAGAAAAGAGGTGAGGATTTTTTCGAAGGCATACCTAATTTTTCTGTGCAGTGATAACCAATTTGTGCAGCGAAAAAGTAAAACGGCAGTGATATGAATAAATGAAAATTGTGCAGTGATAAAATTTGTTTTAGTAATATAATATTCATGGCCTAGTTATTGATAATTCCAGTGAAACAGTAAACATTTCATATTGATAAGAAATACCTCCCAAAGGAGGAAGAAGGCATGTCCGACAAAGGCAAAAACAACTTATTATTATTGAATTAGTTCAAAAACGGTGAAAAGTTTATACCCAAAACGTTTTATTAATTTTTCTTTGAGTGCACTATATCAGAAAGATGGATGTTCCTCGATAGGAAAAGAAAACATTTGAATTGAGGATTCGCTACTTTTATGCACCGGAGTGAAGTATTAATATTAAATGCAGTTCCAAATTCTTCAATTGACAAAATGAGCCAGAGCTGGCATTTAATTGATATACATACATTCAAAATCACTGTGCTAAAAATTATACATGTTTAGATTTAAAACACTCCCTTGAGGGAGGGCTTATTTTATCTAGGCATCTTTCAGGGGACTTATCATATGCATAAATGATATAATTTATGAATCAAGTCATGTTTTGTGCAAATAAAGTCTGTTTAAATGGCCTATGTTTAATAGCCTGTGTATAGCCCTTGCGTTGCTGGTAAGTGGTGGTAATCCAAAATTTTCAGGACAGATTTATTATTGTATAAACACAGAGAACATATTCATTTGTAAAATGAAATTTATTTAGCCTGAAATAGTCACATATTGTAATTATAATATTAATGCCTGAGTGTGTGTGTGTGTGTGTGTACAACAACGGAATCTAATATAATGGATAGGAATAAAAGTTGCTGGTTTCTTTAACATTGGCTCGATATAATACTCTGGGATTATATTGAAATATCATTGAAATAGAATTTTGCAAAAAAAAGCAAATGTCAGATTCCTACAAATAGAACCCCAATATAGTCCTTGTCTGAAAGAACACCCAGTATAGTGCCTCTTAGGCTAGCCTGCCTATATGAAATAATTCACATCTTGGCCTCACAAAGCAAAGCTAGCCCAGCTCATAAAGAAAGGGCCTAATGCTTGGCCCAATGTTTAATGAATACACGTTCAAAGCTTCATCCACTTACAACATTTATTAAATTTAGATTTAAGCCAGAAAATATTAACAAATATAAACCCAACATCTATTGTTAATGACCAACATATTGCACCCAGCCATAACAAGTTCATAGAATGCCTTCTATCATAAAACCTGGTTCCATATGGTTGTAATTATGTCTTAACTACTGGTATGTTGTAAATGTTGCAGAGATAGACTGACTCTACTGTATTTCACATTGATGACACCCTTACAACCATATAGTAGCCATACTGTGAGCCAATATTAACCAATATCAAGCAAACATGCTTTTTCTAAAAATACAACCTTAACTTAAACCAATAACAAACCAATAAGATAAGTTTAAACTGTAGTTTAGATCCAGTTAATAGCCATACATATACATTTATTTGCGACTTGCATCGATTCAATTTCATTTTCCTCCATAAGAAGTTGGAAAGAGACCTTTTTCACTAAGAGGAGTGTCTCTGATATCTGTTTTTCTGTTAACTTGCTCGCATCAGTTTCATCAATGTTGTAATTTTCCGTCTCAGCGATGGACTCAAACATCATGTTTAGGACTGGACCAGAACAGTGAAAACGGCCTACATTTTCGCCGTTTTCATCAATTATGATGAGATTCGCACTAACTGCCGGCTTTAAGAATTCCTTTAGCATACATGTTTTGCATGATAGGCAATGAACAAATTTGTCATTATCATTGGACTCCACATTTTTTCCTTTGCAGCTAATACAAACCAATGAAACTGCCACATCAACGCCAATAATTCGACCATTTACTTCTTTTGTTTGCTTTACTTTGGGTATGAGCTCGTCTGCGGAAGGAACAATTTCGGGTGGCACTTCAACAACCTTGGTTTCGGTTATCTCGCTATCAGGCATCCCGTTTAAATATTTGTTGTTGAAGAAATTTATCTTAAGCATCTTGAATTCATACAAACTCTGTTTCAGACCTTTCAGACATTTAAATTTCCCCCTTCGAGTGCACATTCGCTTTTAAGGAGACAACATCACCTGCGCTGCTGAACAAAAAGATGTCTCCAATGGAAATTGCTTAGGCTGTTTTCCGCTTACCTCTGCCCATGGAAATGGCATCTTTCTGGTGTTTACAACATTAGATTTTCCACCCATCTTATATTCAACAGTGTCAGGTTGGTATTTCCGTTTTTGTGGGCTCACATTGAGGATTCGTACAGGAGACTTTGCCATTTCTTTCTCCATGACCGATTCATATTTTCCTGGGTTAAAACAGACAACATGTGTAGTATCAACACGTTCTTGAACTGTAAAATCAAAGTATCTGTTTCCAGACGTTGGTGTTTTAGTGCTTGACACATCATGGATGTAGCCCTCTACTTCTTGCATTTGCATACTTTTGGAATTCTTTCCAGCCATTTTTGTACGCAATTATATAGCTAAACAACTTAAGCTTTTAAAAAAACGAATAGCAGACTATTCCAATTTTGGCCAACCATCAACATTCAAATCGGTTTGAATATTGTTCGCCTATCATTTGGTACATTTCGACATTTGTTTACAACAAATCTGATAACTGCGTGCACCTGAAACTGGCTCATCTTGATAATTTAATTTACGGGAAAATCAGTGGCGTGTACACACGTAAAAATATCAAATCTTGTAGCAAGCTGTTCACAAGCTTGCAACAAGATTTGTTCGCACTGCTTGTCCAAAGTGGTTGATGAGTTGGAATAATTTGTTAACAATTGTAGCAGACTTGTTGAAGCATCAGACTTGTTGCAAGGCGGTTGCAACAAGTCTGGTACAAACATGATGTAACAATATTGCTACAATCTTGTACTGGCAAGTTTGTAGCAAGGTTATTATATCATGATTGATCAAACGTGTCAGAACAACCTTGTAACAAGTCTGATAGTGCCATCAGATTGGGACAAGTTGCTAACAGCTTTTGCCAAACTTGTTACAACAACTTGGAGCAAGCAGTGCGAACAAATCTTATTACAACTTGTTTGCAGACTTGTTACAACTTGTGCGTTTTTACGCGTGTAATAAATCTGCTCAGGCCTGAAATCTGCTATTACTGTAAACCACAGTATAAACTTGAAATTTATTAACTCACTGTCGACATATCAGATGACATTTCGAAGTGGTTTGCTGATTATAACTTGCGATTCCTGTTCGAATACTTGACCGATTTTAACAAAAATAGGCACACTTTAAAGAAGAAATTGTCCTCAGTAGATACATGTTTTTTTTATAAATGTTGTCAATTCGCTAAGATATTCACTTTAAAGAGCATGTGCTTTTTATATTATTCAATATTGCAATATTCAAAGCGGCCTAATCCTTAAGATATTGCCCAAAATGCAACGACACGGGTTGCAGTGGTTAGTTCACATATTCAGGATTATTTTGAGATAGCGTCAAAATCGAGCCATTAGAAGATTTTGCCGTTTTATATAAACATACATGATGATATGAATTTCGCGTCACCGGCAATAATATTTCACAATAATAAAAAATCGAAAAAAAATTCGGGCAAAAAAAGCCGAAAACTGCCCCCTAGGTCCAATTTACGTCAGAAATCGATTTCCGGGGTCAAATTTACCCTAGGGGGAAGGCATTAGGGAGTTTGTCACATTTTCCAACCGCATGACAACATTCCGAGCATGCGGTAAGAATGCGCTTAGCAACAATTATCGCTTAGAACTATAAAATGCTATTTTCTCCGCTTCTTTTGCACATCCTACCCTAACAATTACTCAGAACTATAACAGAATGATAGTATGTGAAATTCAGACATTTTAAAGAACACAGAGCACAAAAAAAAGCGAGAAAATACTGAATTTCTAAAGTAATATGGTTGCTATGGGGAGTAATTTGAGATAACAAAGCAACATATTATTTGATTCATGTTTTGACTTATAATACAAATGCAGTTTATTACTATATGCAGGTTTTAAAATACTATTTAAATCGTCTTTTCAAGCTCTATCGTTTGGTGGTATTCCAGGGTCTTTAGTCCAAATACTTGCTGAGATATTTAATGTTTTGCTTTTCCCGACAATATTGTCGGGTTGAATATCCACTTGTCGACAATGAGTTAAACTGATGGGCGATGTTCTAAAAATAGACAAGAACATAACAGATTAACAGTCAACACATAAATGTACACTGTACAGTACTTGAAAAGTTCTTCAAAAGTATACACATGGCTAAAGTAAAAAATATTCTATGTTCTGCATCATTTAATATGCTCAGTTCGCAAGACTCTGCACATATTCATGGTAGGCTTACACTAAAACATGTTGAGCTATTTCAAACCGGGTCGTCCCACAAATCTAAAGCTACCTTCGGGTACTATAATCACGCTATAAAATCATGCTAAAAAATTTGCAATAAATCTTGCCAATGTGGGAACAAAAATGACATGAACTATAATGTGAATCAAACAAACTTATGAGATATAAACGTAAACTGCAGACAATATTCCTGTACTATTCCAACGCAATCTTGGTCAAGACCAAACAAACGTTCAAGTTTGAGTATTCGACTTCGTCATCGTGATCATGAACCCAGTAGAATACTAATAAAATGCTTAGCTCGAAATTCTCTTAAAAGTACTAGTAAATTGTTAAAAAAACGTTTAAAGCATAGCATAAAACAGTCGGTACCAAGATCCTCTTGACTACATAAAATAGTGCAAAAACTGCCTGGCCGAAACAGTGTTATGAAGTGTGTACCCGATGCCGAGTGCCCTCTTTTCATTGACAAAATGTTCAAAACAAAATTTCCTGCCAAACATTCAACAGTGTTCAATGTTCCAAAAGGAATCTTGGCAGACATTTTCTACAAGTCAGGTTACACTTCAGATTTCGATATTCAACCGGTATACAAAAATGCAAACCACAAGAAAAATGTCTGCCAATCTGAATTATGCACAGATGTTGAGACAAATCAAGGACCTGCATTGTATATTGATCCTACTAAGACAATCAGTGCACCATATAGTCAAGGTAATCACATAATATTTGGAGAAACAGCAGGACAGCAGTGTTTAGCAATGTGTTTATGTACTCTGATATACAACAAAAGTCAAAGACACAACATATGTTCACCAGGAGATCTGGTTCAAATAATGAACATTGAAAATAAACTATATTCAAACTTGTCACATTTAGCAAGACAGTCATTTTTATTATTTACAGAAATGCCTTCGCTCCTTACAGTATTCAACACAGAATATTGTCTTGAATACAGTAAGACCTATAGTGGTCAGGTAATAGGAGACAATTGTATTGAAGGCTTTCAGTACAGTGTGCCATTTCACCAAGCATTTCATTTGCTCCTGGCCGAGAACAATTGTGCATTTATATTAATAATTGATTTCAATGCTGTTTGCATATTTTCCACCAGTGATGGCAAATTTTGACTAGCATTCAAGGGATATTTACAGCCAAAGTCATCCACAAGGTACATGTGTTTTGTTAGAGGCAGCAACTATCAACCATGTAATTCTGCATTTCCAGTCCTTATACAGTGAAAACAGTCAATTTGAGCTAAAAGCTGTTAGTATTGAAGAATTACAAACCACTTAACCAATAATATTACAAATACTTTCCTGTCAGGTAATGCATCACAAGAAAGTAAAAGAACTAACATTTCTTGGTTGTGTAGACAATGTTGTGCAATATCAGTATATGTAATTACTGGAACTCAAATACGGTAAAAGCCGTAATTTACTTTGGTACAATTTTGTATAATAACATTGGTGTAAATACTTGGTCTTCAACTGATCATGTACATGCAAAATTGCAAAGGGGTAGTTAATAACATGGCAGAAAGCAAATTAAACATTGAAAAACTTATTTGTCATAGCTCTGAAAGCACAGGGTTTTTAATTTAGCTTGGAGGTTATTGTATCTCTTGTATCTTTCAGGAACCTTTAAAGAAAAAGTCCTACTCAATACTAGCATATGGAGATGATCATAGCCCACCTACTACACATTATGTTAAGAACATAGAAGACAAGCACACTTTAGTAGAGATCACTTTTAACATAGCAAACAGTAAAGTCAAGAGGAAAATTGTAAATTATGAAATTCAGTTTTTGTTTTGTTCTTCTGAATTAACTAACAGTGGAAGAAAAATGCTTATGAAAAAGCTTAGGCAAAGGTACATTAATGACAACATTGAGCCACCTTTAAAGAAACAAAAGCTAGATGCATGCCAAATTAAATACAAAGCTTTAGATCAGTCAAAGAAAAAGGAATTGCATAATAAAAAATTGAGTTAAAAGAAAACAATGGGAAAAGAACAAAAACAGAAGCTATTAGAGAATAGGAGAGTTCTATATAAAAATATATATATATCAAAGAAAAAAAGTTGAATGCTACAAATTATGGTAAAAGGAAAAATTGCACAAAGAAAAATACCCAGATGGAATTAGTGGTCTGCATTGAAGAATTTAAAAAACAAATTATAGTAACAGACCAACAAACATTCCTGTTATTAATGTTGTGTGTTTGGCACTGTTTGCTGCACACTATTTTATAGATTACAAAAATGATTATCACGAAATAACTGATTCTCAACCTGAAGTGCTTACAGATGACATTATTGACTCCCAAAATATCGATAATCATACTGCACAACCTCCAGATAAAATTAGACTAACGAATAGCAAAGAAGTTATGAAGTGCAGAAAAGTTAAAGCTGTCATTCAGCATCACACTCCAAACAAAACAAAAGAGCCCGAAAAGTATTTTCATCACCTTATGTTGTTTTTTCCATGGCGTAATGAAGAGGAACTCCTAGGTCCAGACAAGACATATACAGTAATCCCTTGCTAACTCGAACTCCCAAGGGGAAAGAAAAATTGTTCGAGTTAACGGGGGGTTGAGTTAACCGGAGTTGATGTCAGATTACGTTTATTATACGTAATACAATAAGATATAAAATCCAATCGAATCATTCTTCAAGGGATACCAGGCCTCCCAATATGAATAGTCAGCGAGAGTGGACGACTTTTTAAAATTAAATGATCAAAAGAATACAAAAGGAACTAAAAAATTCAGATCAATAAGGGCCGTAGCACCACACAAAATCTTTTAAAATTTATAAGCATTTATATACAATTATACACTGATTAATTTGTTGTTATTTTGATAGTTTCCAGTTGTCAAAATTCTATCTTCTCACATTTTAAAGTTTGCTGATGTTCAAAACCAAGTTCGAGTTAACCGGATATATTTGACCAAGGGGAAACAAAATTTGTTCGAATTAGCGAGGAGTTCGAGTTAAGTGAGTTTGAGTTGAGTGGAGTAAATTACTATAAAAAACACTGTCAAATTCAAGGGGAATTGGATTTAGTTTGAGTTAGCAAGGAGTTCGAGTTAAGCGAGTTAGAGTTAGCGGGGGACTACTGTATTTCTAAGTTTTACGAAGATGTTCAAACTATAGTACAACACAACAAAAAAATATTTGAGCCAGATGGCGATGCTATTAGTGAAGCACTAGAAAGTTTACAAAACTTTGATAGGGAATCAACTAACTCTTATGATCCACTAAACGATCAAGAAAATGAGGATTTGCTACAAAGGTTACCTGATGATACTGATGGAACAAAATTTGTTTAATGAATCCTTGCCACAACATCTTGCACCAAATCCTGAATCAGTTCAACCATCATCCGGGATAATCAACCCTCAGAGATAACTGACGACGATCTACGAAAAACTATAAGATCATTAAATAATGAACAACGATGTGCATATGACTTGGTTCTTTCCTGGTGTAGACAGAAGATGGCAAGTCAAAACACTCTTAAACCTTCTAAGGTACAACCAATACATGTTTTTGTTACTGGAGGTGGCGGTGCAGGGAAATCACACTAATTAGAGCTATGTATCATACTGTTACAAAAACATTTAGACATGCTCCTATGAATTCTGAGTTACCTTCTGTATTACTTACTGCTCCAACTGGTGTAGCCGCCATAAATATTAGTGGGACAACCATACACACTGCACTAGCATTTCCAAGAGAATGTGGAAATAATGTGCCTGCAATGTCTGATCAAAGAAGAACACAAATGCGACTGTCTCTAGCCAAATTAAAATTGATTATAATTGATGAATTATCAATGGTCTCTATATAACATGGGTCTATTGCATATTCACCAAAGGCTAAAAGAGATATTTCTTACACCAAATAGTGAACTATTTGCAGGAATCAGTATAGTTGTAGTAGGAGACTTCTTTCAATTACCACCTATTCAAAGCGCAACAGCCTTTTCAAATTTTAAAAATGATGCATTTAATCTTTGCCATCCATGGCATGTCTTTAAAATGACAGAACTAACAGAAATCATGAGACAAAAAGATGATCTTGCCTTCACTCAACTATTGAACAAAATACGCACTGCTTCACGTACAGAAGATGATATCAAGTGTATTCAGTCTAGAGAAATACGTCCTGATGAAGAAGACTATCCATCAGATGCATTACACATTTTTGCAGAAAATGCACCTGTAGATGAGTACAATATTAAACGCCTAAAACAAATTGCAGTGCCACGATACATTTTAAAAGCTTCAGCTCAATTTCCACCACATGTTAGGAAACAGGATATTGAAAGAGTGTTGTCTAAAGGGAGATCCAAAACTGGAGGTCTTGACACTGAAATTGTGATAAAAAAAAGTGCAAGAATTATGCTCACAACCAATGTAGATATCACTGATTGACTAATTAATGGGACAGATAGCAATAAGCCCTCTACAATTTTTGTTAAATTTGATGATGATAATGCTGGAACTTCTGCTTTACGAAATTCGTCCAACAGTTTTGCGAGAGAAAACCACGTTGTTCCGATCCAACCTGAACTAGCAAGAATTAAAGTCAAAACAGGAAAACCATCATCTCCTGAAATACAAAGATTACAATTTCCTTTAACTCTGGCATGGGCTTGCACTGTGCATAAAGTACAAGGATTAACTCTGAATAACTGTCGTTAGTTTTGATTTGAGAAAGCAAAGGTCTTTCAATTATGGTCAAGTGTATGTAGCACTCAATCGAGCAACATCTTTAAATGGCCTACATATTTTAGGAACACTTGAAAGTAAGCATATTCGAGTCAATCCTAAAGTCCAAGAAGAATACGACAGATTGCGTGAAATTTCTTGTCTGGACCGACAAATTACAACAGATTTATGTAATAAAGAAACTGTCACAACTGGGATATTAAATATTAGATCATTAAAACACAGTGTTGACCTTAATAGTGATTCAATTTTAACAAAATGTGATGTGCTAGCCCTAACTGAAACCCAAATTTTAACCAATGAACCAAATGATGAAATTGGCTCACTCCTTAACGATTTCTCTATACACAGACAAGATCATAATTTCGACAAGTTCTTAAGTTTAGCTGTTTGCTACATAGACAATATCATTACACTATGTGATATAGAATATTTCAGTTCAACAAATGCTTTAAAATTTTTACTTGATAACTCAGCAGGGCATACATTATCCTGTCTATTACTTTATCGTAAGCACAGTAGAAATATTAAAGACTTCATAGCTTGCCTAAATTATATAATAACCAGCTTGGATATCGACATTGTATGTGGAGATTTTAATATTGATTACTTTAATGAAACAAAAATTCCTCCATTAAAAGAACTACAGAGTCTTTAAATTACATACAACTTGTTACTAAACCAACTTTTGTTTCATCTGGAAGTCTTCTCGATCATGTTTACGTAAAACGCTTGAAGAGCGAAAAATTTGTTGCTAATGTTGTAAGTGTATATTTTTCTGACCATGAGGCTATTAAGGTCACGGTAAGTTTTGACATGTAGTTTCATTATTACCCCACTTATAAAGTTTCTGTAAAAGAGCCTATACATATGCTATAAAATTTAGAAAATAATCACGAAATCGCTCAAATGAAAAGCCAGTCAACAAGGAAACTGGCTTGGGGATTCTAGTAGACCCCCAACAGACTTAAATGCAGAGTGTTCAAGAAGAATATAGAGATAAGGTATGTTTTTAAAATCATAGCTCCATGCGCCATGCACATTTTTTCATGCACTTATTATGCACTATCTTCTATGTTGTAAGCTCAAGTCTATATTAACTCTTCGTCTCTATTTTCTTTTAGACTTATAGAAAATTTTACAATGAGGCAGTTCGGAAAATTATAACCCATTACTCATTAGGCATTATGTGCTTAAGGTATGCTCCAAAAGAACTGAGTTTAATATTATGAAGTCGAGAAAAACATTGCCTAAGACAAGTTTAATTGTCTTCAGCTTCACGTTACTATATTTTTTAATTCCTTAATTTTGTAGAAAAATGCCAAGCAAAATCACACAATGCAACAAAATATGTTCCATAAGGTGAATAATTTTTAGTGAGGAAATGTGTAGTATGGACCTGGAATTTAGTATTAACTTCATTGTGTTGTCACCACTGCTTTAATCAAAAATGTGTTTAGGGATGCTGTAAACAGTTCCTCATTTTTTATGCTATTTATTGAATATTGCTTTGGAGTTCATTTTATGGATATTTCAAAATTTGGTCGAGGTAGGACTGTTCATTGCTAGAGAACACAGCTGTCAATTGACGTACAGTATAATGTCCCTCGATATTGGTATGTTACATGTTAAAGTTACAAGAAAGATCCTCATCCCAGTGCTCGTAAATTTACGAATTTTGGAACTATCTGAACCCTTTATTCATAAACAGAAAGGTTACACAATTTGTTGCCTATATACAAATCCTAATTGCCTTAACAAACTTACTCAAACAGTTGTAACCTACAGGATTTGTTTTGTCATTCATAACCGTGTCTATATATTCCATACTCAATGTCCAAAGTGTAAAGGAATTTTATTCCAATTAATGCAAATTGTACTGCATGTGCAAACTTCTATGACTGTAGGACATAGTCTGCGTAGAATTCTCTTAGTAATTATTTGTGAATTCAATATTTATACTTCAAATTTTGTAAACTGGACTGTCCCCTTGTATTTTAATCTTCCCAATAAAGTCTCATTCTACACTTGTAGTAGCATGCTGCATCAAAATATTATGTTTATTGTGCTACTACTGTATATTCGGTATAGCAATGCGTAATTCGCATGTCAAGTGTGCTAAATAGACAAAAAATTAAAATCGACAAAAAATAGTAAATGCCCAAAAAACAAAAGCATTATTTTACTCCCCCAGTGGCTTAGCGCTCAACAGAGCGTCTTGTTCTGTGTTGAAGTGGGCTTTACACACAGCTTTGATGTACAGTAAAATGAGTATTGGATGTATGCTCTGCATCTTCTGAGATTTTATTGCTTGAAATCTCAGGTGAGTCTTGTGTTGTTGGCAAAATATTTGTGGCAGTCAAGTGGTCTGCTGAAGGATCCTATATTTGAAATGTTTGCAGCTACCTGAGTTTCAGCTAACCTTTGCAAAATATTAAGATACAGAAAAGTAGAAATGCAGGAAGCATGAATACACAAGTCAATTTGTTTTGTAGAATATTTTTGACCCTGCATATAATCTTTTGTATTTTTTTTCTAACCTGACTCTGTACTTTGTTTTTCAGTTCCTCCATCTGAACTCCTGGAACAAGTTTAGTAAACTTTCTTATTGTGTAAAGCACTTGCTGAGGAACGTTCAGCAAAGATTTTTAATACCATGCAAAGGGTTTTCCCAATTCCGTCGCCACATATTGCTAAAAAAAGCTGCAATTGAAACTAAACCACAAGTTCATAAATTGACTATGGTCTCAACTTCAGACATTGACCAACTTTCGTGAAAGGGGTTGTTGCAAGACCTTCAATATTTTGGCATTTTTGTACGCAGTGGTGATTTGGTATTATTTTCAGAACAGTTGCAAGGAAAAAGTACAGTTTAAAATGAAAAGGCACAAATTTTTCCCCGCCATAGAAAAATATGTGGGGCTAGATGTACAGAAATAAAATTTTAAAAATAACATATCTTCAATGTTTTTATGTTAACCTCTGTAATTTTATTTTGTTGATGAAAAACAAGTAAAACGTATTCAGTGTTTATTATTCCTATATGCGATTTTGTAAAAATATACCATTAAACCAAGAATATTTCCTGGATACGCGAATAATTAATTGGCTAGCTGAGCAAAATATTGAATATAACGCACGCCAAAGCAAGGTTATTCAAACATCAATATCTTTGGTTCTTCCCAAAAATTTAAAAATCCCCTTAAGAAAATTGAAGAAAAATCGTTGCTCTGTTAGAATCTGTCATTTGTAGAGTAAAATACTACACCATAAATGGCATGTAAGCTGTAGAGCCTGGTACCATTTTTCATTAATTTTGTTGTTATGGTTTGGAAGTTCACACATTCTGATTGCTTTAGAGTGTAAAATGTCAACAAATGCGCTGATTGGCTAACAAAATTTACCCTTGTTTACAGCATCTAAATTAACAAGAAAAGCTGGAAGTTCTCTCAATTTGTATTTCTACCATGTTTTCTGCCGGGAATGATTACCGCAATTATCAATTGAGCCCTGGCTTTAAGGGACACTATTTCTTTGTTTATCCGTTGCTAAGGAAGCCATCTTGTTTTCACTGATCTTGTCAACTTCCAGAACTTCTGTTTGACAACATCCGAAAAGCGAGGTACTTCATATAATTTTTGATTTTATATTTTGCACAAGATGGCCCCTTCAAAGAAACAAAAAATGTTGAAAGATGAGAAGAAATTATTAGCAAAAGAAAAATCTAAGAAAGCACATGCGGCAAGAGTTTTAGGGACTGGAAGTCAAATGAATTTTACGGTTCGGTCCAACTGAAGGTTGAAAAGATATGACAACAACAAGCGAGTACGTTTTGTAAGCCCTGGGAAAACCGAATACAAAACGCATAAGAGTGTAGAGGAAGTTTTGGTATCGAGAAATTTGGAGGATTGCTTAAACGACCTTCCTGAAACGTCTGAAGAGGAAAGTTTAAGTGACGGTGGTTTAGATTATGTGCCAAGTTCAGAAGAAACTATATCCATAGCTAGGTCAAAAGAAGCCACTCAAAATGTAGAAAGGAGATTGTTTGTGTGCGAGTCAACTCAGGTTGCTGAACTTGTTAATCAAACCAACAGTACTTTTAAATGTTCCACAAAAGATTGTACTGGCAGGACTGGCAGTAGGTCAATAATTTAATTAGTATGTCATTTTTTCTATGATGGTGCAATGTACTCAGGTGAATAATATAATGCTTGTATGTTACTCTGAGTGTGTTACCACACCAGGCAAACACATAGCGCAGCCCAGTTGAAAGAGCATTGGGCTAGTATTCCAAAGGTCGTAGTTTTGTAACCCACTGTGGTCAGGCACATTTTTCGTGTTTGTCTGGTGTGGCAACACACTCGGAGTAACATACAAGCATAATGATTATAGTATGTCATTTTCTCTCTTGCATTTACAGTTATTCTTGTTGTAAATGTAGAGCCAATAGGACTGGATGGAACCTTGAAATATATTTAGTTGCAATGGTTGTGATATGCAGACGGTAAATTTTAGTGGTTCAGCCCTTGTTGAAGGTTCCAAACGTACATTAATTGGTCTGGCATTGGCAGTCGCATTTTTAGTTACTGGACATGGCTATGATAAGTTTTCAAGGATGCGAGGTAAAGTTGATGTCATAGATGAAGATTTGTTCGCAGGAACATCTAAGTCAATGGAAGGGTGTCCTGCTAAAGAGTGCTACAAAGAAGCCAAGGATGAAGGGTGTAATGTTGAGGTTGTTTGGCAAGATGGTGACTCAAGCGCAGCAAACGCAATTAGCAAGTGGCATCCAAAGGGGGAAATTTAGAAGTGTGGCGAGCATGTGGGTAGAGCTCAAGCGCAAAGAAGTAGCCAAGCAAAAGGAGTTTTCAGCGACATTGAAAAAGAAATACCAAGATCAGTCTCCATCAGTACTGACTGCTAAGTGTAAGTGTGATAGACACAAAGCTGGTTGTGGATGTATTAGTAATAGCTACCTTATAAATGCAAGAATTAACCATTTCTGTTGCCTCCAGCAATGTGACAAAAGTGAGGAATATGCAAGGAGGTTGATTGCCCTTGGAACATATCATAGCAAAGATATTCATACAAGGGTTGATGGGAAATCATGTGGATTTCATCCAGACATTGTGTGTTCATGTGGTGACTGTGATGAGGATGAGAAGATAGGATGCTCTGGTGTAACTTACAAAACAAAATACCCTCTTACCTGTGCATTTCACAAATTGGCATATCAAATTGAATGCTTACATTGTGCAGATGATGCTAAAAGTGTTATACATCCAACAATGGTGAGAGGATGCTCCAACCAGTGTGAGGCTCATTTTAGTGTCTTACCTGATTTCCATGCCAAGGATCAAAACCTCTGCAGGTTAGACATTTTCATCTATTATTATACTTTAGTCCTCAGATGTAATGGAACAGTTACCAGACTGCAGTGAGTGAATTTTCATCACCAATACAAAATCCTAGGAAGATGACAAAGTATTTCCTGTGCAAAAAAACGTTACAGTCTTGGACAGTTATTAACACATTAACAGCAATTTGCCCAAATGCGCCCTACTTTATTCTTCTACTCGGTCTAATGGCAGACGATTTTACTCATAGAGGGGAGAGTCTTGCACTCTAAAGGGTTAGTTAAACACCTTGATTGGAGAGTATATGTAGTATTTTGAATGTTTATTTATGACCAATATAATAAATTATTCTGGGATATGACACTTTTCTATAAAATTTCACATAAAATTAAAATGTGTACAATGAACTGCTTTCTCTTTTCTAAAGCAAAACTAACATTTAATCCCAATTATCTGAAATATTGTTGTTTAATGGCTCTCTTTTCATTACAGGTTACATTATATAACATCAACAAATTGTGGCCTTAGTCAGGGAAACATGTCATTGGGTTTCAAAACTGGAGGTCCAAAATACCACTGGCTTATAGATCTTTATGACAGAATTCACCTTCCAGTAATACCTGCTGTCATTGAAACCCTTCAGAAAGAGGTTACTGCTAGAATGAAAGAGGTTACTACTAGAATGAAAGAGGTGGATAGAGGTAAAACAGAAGGCAAAAAGAAGGGCAGAATCTGCATAAAGGTTGCTAGAGCTGAAAACCAAGAAGAAAGGAAAAAGTGGCTCAAACACCAGGAGCTGCATCATTCGTATGGCACCAATGATGCAGATGAAGGAGTAGAAGAGGATGAGGTTGACCCCAATCTCATTGCTGGTGCAAGAAAGGGTATTAAAGGGGCTGGCCAAAAGTGTGGGACATTGACTCTTGAAAGTGTGAACAGTTGTTGATGTGGGTCAAAAGAGCACTGCTAAATATCACACTCCCTGTGTTATTTAAATCCGAAAAACATTTGAACTGAGCATTTGTTTTCCCCTTCATTATTTCTTCACGGGCCAGCTAGCATTAGATAAGTCACCAATGTTGACCTTGTATACCTAAAAGATAAATAAGAATGGTGTGACTTTGAAAAAATAGCAACAGCACAAAATGTTTCTTTCTATAACCTAAATGATTATAAACAACACATTATGAAAGCCACAATTCAGTAAAGAATTTAAACTAAAAGATAAACAACGAAGCACAAAACATGTATTGCAGAAATCAAATGGTGTCATTTTCTTTGTATATTTATTGTATGGCCACATACACCATGAAAATGTTGCTATATGCCATTAATAAATCTGGTATACACTCACATGGTGAAGAAATCTTGCCAACGTTCTGGGCGGTACCTTTTGGCAACAGGACCGATGTCAGACCCAAACAATGCCTCCATTGTTTCATCTGGATCATTTGTTCAGGTTTCCTTAGCGCTAAGAATGCAACAGAATGTTCTGTAATCAGCGAATACTACAAAATAAACATCTATAGTGACATCCTTACTGCATTTCAATCAATGAATGTCTTGAGCCTTTGTACAAGTTCATCAAAATATTTGCAAATTCATGATCACTTGTGATCTCGTTCATGGCTAGAAATCTGATACAGGCAGTGGTTTATCATGCAGGCGCACGCACGACAGGTACCTTATGTAATCATAGAGATGTTTTAAATGTTTGATGTGTTCATTACAAACCAGTCCATTAAATGTCTGCCAGCCCAAGTAAAAAGAAATCTCCAGTGGAGAAATTTTCCAGTGGAGCGACTAATTAGTTGTCGCAAACAAAAGAGAACGTTATGGGACAATTTGATTTATTTTACAAATTATCTTGTTAAAATTTGACATGAACTGGGGTTTATGTCTAACCTCAATAGTTTGAGTACCTCATGAAGTGGAGCAGCCACAGTAGCTATGACAACTCTTGGGAGAGAGAGAGAAAAATATTACTGTCGATCTTATTATTTTAATATGCTATTCAGTGTTATCATTTCATATTGTATGTGTGGGTATGTATTGGTTTTAAGTGCAATTTGGTGAAAGTTTAAAGCCATGATTAATGCATGCGAAATTCTCTAGATTCTAATTGGGTTGGGTGACAAAAATTTGGTTGTTTTGAACATAGAGTTAACTACCAGTAAGCAGGAGATTGCCTGCTCAGATCATTTCACAAGATGGCTGTGCTGCCCATCTCCCACCAACATTGCCAGAATCACATCTCGAGGACACAACAAGACAAGTACCGACATATGTTTTCTTGTAATGCAGATGCCGACCAAAATTTTCTTGCTAACAGACAATCCCATAGAGAGTCGTAATCAGTGTCATGAGAGTGTCTGTAAACACAATGCACTTCTCCATTTAATTGCTTGCTCAGGGGATACAACCTCCAGAGTGCTGACACATCCATGCAATGCAGAGCCTCTTCAGGTTCAGGATCAAACTCATCCCCATCATTTGCATTGATGGTTATGTTGAATATGTCATCTTCTATTTGGCAATTCTGGGATTGTTTGATCCCAAATTGGAAATAAAATATATGTATGACATTTATTAAGCCTCTAAATTATTTCCATCAAATGTCAAAAACCATTGATATACATTTGTGATACACTGGCAGAGAATACATCCGCAGTAAGGGTATCACTGTCACCTTCACTGGCTGTCATTGTTTCTTCAGGAACACGACTGGAAATACATTATGGCAATATGGATTAAAAAAAACAAAAAGTTTATAATTATATAATTATAAATACCACATACCTCAGCAGCGAGATGAGAGGGGAGCTCTCAGGTATCAGGTGTCTTCGATTCACTGAAAAGGCATATAAAACTGCGCAAATTATAAAAATTATACATTAATTAAAGTACTTACCCATGACATGAAATTTAGGTGAATGTTTCTTTTCGACTTTCTGGTAGTTTTTGATGCGCTGATTATCATGGTAATATTTCTTTTTTAATTGAAAAGCGATAAAGTGCCTTTATTTGCATACAAACATTGAAATGTTGAATAAAAATTTTCCAGAAGACTGGAACCAAGCGTGACATCACATGTTACAGTCAACAAATAGTTCTTTGTAAATTAATGTACATTTCGAGGTACTTTTGCCTACTTTCGATATGTCTGACTGGGAATCTAGCACTTTGTCTGACAACAATATCAGCTACAATGAAAGTAGTCGTTCCAGTGGTAATGGTGGCGACAAGCATGCCCCTGCTGGTGAATTTTTCCCATATCAAAACGAGCCATTGGCTGATGACAGCAGCGAAAGTGATCACAATGACGACAGACTAGATGAAGATAGACTGTCCGAGGCTATTTTAAGGCAGCATTACGAGAAAAAAATTACGGTAGATATGTGGTAAGTGATTCAGTGAAATTTTCTGTAAAATATAGTCGCTGTGATAACAAATCAGTCAATGTCATTTATATTCTTTATATGGTGTACATGCGGAAGTTGTGACAATTCACTTCTAGTTGGTGCAAGAGAGTACTGATGCTGCAAAGAGGTAGCCGAGGCCGTAGGGAAATTTTCTTTCATCGGCTTAAATGCTAGATGCATCGTTGAACATGAGGATTTTAGCCACCTAACGCATCCTGCTGTCTTGACCAAGGTAGCACCACTGCTAGGAGATAAGAATGGCAAACATTACAAAAAGAACACTGGAGGCTCGGAAAATGAGTAAGAACACAAACATTCCTTGATACTAGTAATCAGGCAATTGCAATTTTTGCCTTATTGGTTCCAATATGTGATGTACTGTTCTCAATTCCTCATAGGTTTTTATGTGCAGTTGCCTATTGATGGCTGGCAAGATGGCTTTGGGGCTACATGGGTTTTGAAAACACCAGACCACTTTCTGCTTGTCTGTACAATGACATCAGGAAGCGCTATGCAAGTGTACAACTGCAGGGATATGTGTCGGGACAGGAAAGATCTACTGATCAATGAATTATTAATTTACTTTCTTTAAAATATAAACAGCCACTAACATATCCTTCAGATGCATACATTTCATTGACAATAATTACCTACATTATGTCCCAAGCCATGAAAAGCAAAGCATCTTTGGGTGTTACTGATTGAGAGTGGAGTGGAACCCCACAAAGGCACTGGTCTGTGCATCTGGGGAAAGTTTGCTAATGTCCTTTAACACACTTTTTTTCATCAGAATCCCATTTAAATTATAATATGCTTTGGTACCTTCAAAAAAATGTAAATTGATGTACGCAGTCAGATTATTGAGTTTTGTAGAGTCAAGATTGCATATTGATTCCTGAACCCTACATGCCAATATGTCAATAAGAATAATTTTTTAGCATAAAACAGAGTAAAATAATATTAGATTAAACAAAGGACATGAGAAACTAGGCTACATTAGTAGCACAATCCATTGACAGGTAAAGTGTTTCTTTTTATTATTTTACTGTCTTTTATGTGTAATGCCAGACAGTTTCACTGTACTTTCAATGGAAGAGCCTTGTCATTCCATGCATTACAGCACCAACTATGCATTTCAAACATCTTACCAACTTATATCCACTTTCTCTTTTCTAACTATCTATGGGCACATGTTGGAAAGAGTGGATTTGGGTGGTCATCATGTTTATTGGCTTATCAATGTGTCTCATCAATGATTTCCACTTGGCTAAACACCATACTTTGAAAGTTTTCCACTGTTGTAGTACAGCACCAGTAAATGTGATTTTGTACTCCTTTTGTCCACTCTTTGATGGGATGCCTGGTATGATTCCCAGTAAATTAAGATGGATGGGATGATCATATATCTTTGATGACGGTAGTATGTTCTTGGGTTGTATACTGCCAAGCCCAAGTGTCGGAATACCAAGAGGACCTTTCCAATTGATGTCCCAGCCATAAGTGAGGCAAAACTTAATAATATATTCCCAGCTGGAAATCGTCCAAGATGGAAAGGCTGGCTTTGCCGTTTGAATGGTCTATCACACGAAGAACATTGCTGTTCTACAGTCACCATCATGCCAGTTTGATCCATTTTAACTTTTGGTTTTTCAGCTTTACATTTGAAACAAAACATAGAGAATAGAGCAAGAAGAGCACTATAAAACACTATAAACTTTGGTTCATCCTGAGGCTTGGTTCTAGCTGCCACTCTGAAAACAAATAGAATGGTAAACATGTTGTCAATTGAATACAATACTTCAAGACATAATTAGGTTTGGGGCAGTACGTACAGATTTATTCACAATATGGCTGTACCTAATTGTATGTCTGCTGCAATGACTTGATGCCGATGGTACCTCGTCATCACTGCCGATGGTACCTTGTCATCACCGTATCATAGCCTAGTAAAAACTGTGGAAAAAACATTGCATCCAGAATTGGAGTCACTTGGGAAAATGTTGGTCTGCGGTACCTATAAACAAATAGCCAATGCCGCATGGAACAGCAAACAGATCAGAAAGCATCTCAAAGTGAAAGTCTTAAAACAAATTGACAAGGAGTGTTCAAATATTTGCTCGAGAAAAGATCCTACCTGTTTAAGATCACCATCAAAACAGAAAATGCTTGACTTTTCATTTGAGAAGGAGAATGAAGAGCTACAAGATAGAGCTCCGATGTTTTATGCAGTGTTGGTGGCTGGTGGTTGCAACAAGAAGAAAACAGATAAAAGCTCTTTGATTCCAGCAGTTGGAATGGCTGCTTCAGTATTGCTCAGAAACCGATTACCATACATGAATGCTGTGCAATTAATGTTGGGGATATTTTTATATCATTCAAACTAGGCTGTAAGTACATGAAAATTTTAAGATAATTTATTATCTAGGGTGAAATATTGCTAAATACACTAGAAACATTTGTTGCCTTCTCATAGTCTTATATTAGGTAGTTGCAAAAAACATCAGTAACTCCTCTATAAAAACCTATCTGAAAAAAAAAGTGAAGTTCTCAATGCAGCTTGTTACTTTTACATTTTTCAACAGCCCGCTATGGCAAGATTGGCTCATCTACGATTGGTGACATCACCTACTCATCTTTATAAAAAGTTGGAGTTTGGTGAGGGTTATGACCAGCAAGTAAAGAAATGGTGGAAAGTGACAAGAGATGGATAGCAGAAAAGGTTGCTTTAGAAAGAGAAACAGAGCAGAGATCAACCACAGCTACATGTGTGAACCCATCCCCTGGATCCAAGCTTACAAAAGACAATGTTGACTACCATCAAACTGTCCATTATATGACAGAGGAACACCAGAACATTGATAGGCATTATGTGACAGTTAATGCAACCACAAATAGAATTCCTGGAAACCACCTTAGTACTGACAACCCTGTACATGGCATCAAACAACTGGAAAATGGGAAATGTATTCCTAATTACTTGGAACAGAAATCACAAAGGGATAAATACATTACATTAGTTCAGAGAATTCTTGTTGAAAATATTTCCTGCCATGAATTTGGACAAAGTGTTGTTGAACAGCACATTCCTCACAAATTCAGTAAAGAAGCATAGCAGCCAACAAATTCAGTAAGTTTCAATATATTTACTGTAGTAAATACAATCAGTATTATTGTAATTGTATGACCTTTCAGATTTCAAATATAACCTGCTAATTATAGGAAGACCATTTGTTATTATAGTGAGCTGGGGCCACTTGGACCTAATTGAACACAATTGTTATCAATTTAATTATAGTTGATAGATACCTAAATCCAACTGTCAATATCTTTCAGAATCTCCTTGAAGTTATTTTTGAGAGTGAGAATGATGCAAATGGCATACAGAAAATATTAGAGGAACTCCATGGTTATGTTCCATTTGTTGGTGATGGTGAAGAACGAACATATGCAAGTCAGGCAATTGTCGGAGACCAGTTGAGAGAGTAGTGAATGCTCATATGACATTAAGCAATGCATTCATGCCAGAAGAACATTTGGAAGGAATTCACTGTGAGATTGCAGATTGACATGGTGGAAACAAAGCACTTGAAGTAAGTATATACAATTATACTTGAATAATGTATGTCACTTTACTGCTATTTATATTGCAGGGATTACTTATGTAACCATAGATAATCTAAGACATGTTTGGAAACTCTATGAAATTACAATATAGCTCATTATCTATGATAGTCAGGGATCATGCAAAAATAGGGTTCTTTACTGTCACATGTGTATTGTATTTCTATCTAATTACCAAAAGCAATGTTTGAATAAGCCATGCAATTGTTCAAGTCATGGTGGGATAGCATAGTGAAAACAATGCTTTTGATTACTGGATGAGAATACTTCATATATTCACGTGACAGTCATGTCACATAGTAATGACACAGTGAAGGATCTAATTTTTGCATAAGCTTAGACAAAAACATAACTGACAAGTTATATTGAATTTCTATCAAGTTTCCAAACCATGTCCTCTATAAACTATGATGTCACTAAGCTATTTAATACTACAATAAATAATAGTATGTTACTCAGTCAAAATTTTTGAGGGAGGAGTTGTATTGGGACCCTGTAGTAGGATAATCTTAAGTTTCAAAAATATAACTATTTCTTTTCATATAGGTTGCATTTTCTCACCTGTACAGCCCAGCATCTGCATCTGGAGATAAGTGTACTTTATACAACGATCGCAACCAATGATCGCAGTGAATCCTTGTCGACACTTCTTTGTACTTAAAATTGAAGCCTGCATTGTTGCTGCTGCAATGAAGGAGCTGTGTTTTAAAGAACTGGAAGAGGTGTCGCTGTTAGTACCAGATGAAATAGATAGCTGTACCAAGGCTAGGGAGAAAGAATTTCTACACGAGTTGTCTGCAAACATAGTTGACAACTATGTTTTGGATAAAGCCAAGCATGAAAAGATTGTCATTGCTACCAGTCAGCTGGAAGAAAAGCAGTTGCAGAGGTTAAAGGAGAAACACCAAATGGCAGATACAAGTGTCGCTTTCCTGGTTGCAAAAAGACGTTTGCACATGATGGAAAATGGCGACAGAGTCATGAACAATCGCACAACCCTCAAGTAAAAATAGAAGAGCAGCCACTCCTTACTGAAATCCATAAAGAAGTGATAGCAGATGATATGTACAATTATCAGAAAGCCCTGCTTGAGTATGGTATGGTAATTCTCAATTTTTTTATGCATTTTCCGAGGGAGATGGAGCTAGAGTTATTAGAAATTTCTATTGCTTTATTTGTGTAATGATGGCCAAAGCAGCAACAAGTATGCTCTGGGGGCTTTGTACATGATGCTTCAGATATATGCCCTTCTTAGTCCAAAAGCTGCACATGATATGGTATGGAACAGGTTTTCAAAATGAAAACAAAAGCAGAGTGGTAATATCTCTCTTGATTTGGCTCTTGAGTTTCTTAATAGAATTTTCAAAGATGTTGTCAAGAAACACGGACCTAATGCTAATACAAAGTCCATTAACACAATTTGCCATGCTGTGGGTGTACCAAACAGCTAACTGAGAACTTTGACAGTTCGATGATGTTGTACAAGCGCTGTGGGAAGCATGTAAGAAGGTCAAAGAAGGCTGATATGACAAAGATTGTCACAAACAACTTGTGTCACAAGATGCTTTAACAAAAACACCTGGCAGAAGTTATGCTTTTATTCAAATTTCAAGCCAACTTTATTGTATGACTTTGACTTACAAACATTTTATAACTGGATCAATGATCACAAAGATTATGATCTTAAACAGAAGAGCTAGATAGGTGCAGTAATAGCATATGAACATTGAAAATTTTAAAGTTTAAGTTAAGTTAAAAGAAAACATACATTACCAATGATAAGATATGTTCTTAAATATTTGTTGTGTATTAACCCATAAAGTTCCACAGCTTCCCCATTAACAAGTAAAACAATCTGGCGTTTGTAAAAAAAAATAAGTAGGGCAAACTGGGGTGCATTGCAGCTTAATGGGTTAATATATCTATCCAGTTCAATGTACAAAATAAGATGCGAAGAGATGTTTAAAATGTACATTCATTAATAATTCACTATGTTCCTGCTAAAAACCAAAACCTGTTTTTTTTTTTAAATTACAATGTCAAAAACACTTTTTGATTGGGAGGTGTAGCACCTCTTGGAAGCTTTCATCCAATTGGTCTAAAATTTTCTATAATTTCTAAAGAACAAAGCAACCTCATTGGTTTAAACAGCAAAGCATTGTTAAATTGAACCAATTAGAATCATTCTTATAAGGAGGTGCTAAATTTCTATTCAAGGTGTGTTTGTGACATAATTATAAATTGAAAGGGTCTTCTACCAACTATTATTGGTGTCTTCAATCTTTGTCAGGCATTGCATAATCCTCAAAAAACCCACCATTATCCATAGGGGCATACAACTCCATTGAAGTTTCAGTTTCGCAATATCCCCAATCCTGACTGTCCATCAAACTCAGAAAGCTTAGGTCATCCCTCACTTTTTCCCATTCCATTTCAAAACTCATTTCATCATCACTATCTGTGTAAAGCCCGGTGTCAACTTCAATATCATCAATCATTTGTGCCATTATTGGCAAAACACCAACTGCATGCTTCTTCCTCCAGATCTCCACATTTCTTATTACATCTTCTAGTGTAAAAAGTTTGTAGCATGCTTGAAGAACTTGTTTTATTTGAAATCCTCCAAATTCCCAAATGACATTTGGGACACCAACAGTTGAAATCATATTATGGCTCTTGCTATCAATTAATTCCTTCTTGTATGACATCAAAAGAGCTTTTAATTTGCTCTTCTGTTCAGATGATACAGGATCTTGTTAGTTTGGATTCATATGAAGTTGCAAAGTCCTCTTCCTCTTCATCACTGCAAATTTTTTTGCACCTAGCTTCATTGCTCCCACACTTGCATTGGCGAAATGATGACGATTATACTAGTACCTTTTGGTTGCCGATTAAGCGAGTCATACAATATAGGCACTGCTTGATACACTAGTGATTTTTCGAAGGCTGTTGGCAGGTTAATGTAAACATGGTGCCCTGAAAAGTATTTTTTCAAAGCCTCCTCTTGTTCAGGGTAAAACTCTTTAAAACTAAATGTAGAACAAACACTCTCAAGTGCGTTATTCCATCGATTAATTGGGACAGAACACGTTTGTTGTGATGCCGCCATCTTGCTTATGGAATAATGAAACGCTGAATAAATTATAAAATTAATTTTGAAATTAAACCAATCATGATGCGACTTAGATTGGTTTTGTTGTGTGGACCAATCAACACACGTTACTTAAATCTCTGTAAGTGTTTTGTCACAGAACATGATTAGCGTTGCAGTTTAGCAAACTGTAATTTTCGATTTTGGGCTGCGAGCAGGCTACTATAAAAGAGGCACTTGAAGTAATGAAGAATAATCCAGATAATATACAGTCTTATGATGCCCTTAATGATCAAGAAAATTCAGATATTCAAAATCAAGTACAACTTAATTCAGATACAAAGGAGTCATTCAATGAACAACAACCATCGGAACTTGCCCCAACTACACAGTCTAATCAGCATCAATCGAGAACAATAATGTCAGACACAATCAACCATCTGAAATTTTCAATGACTCACTATGTGAAGCTATCAACGGTCTGCATATGATATAATTCTCTCTTGGTGTAGGAGTTTAGTAAAAAAATATGAATAGTTTGAAGCCTGTTCAACTAAAACCAAGTTATCTTTTTATAACTGGCAGCAGTGGAGCAGGTAAAAGTAATTTGATTAGAGCTATATACCACTTTTAAACATTCTCCATTTAACGCTGAATTACCAATCGTTATTTTGCTTGCACCAACAGGGGTTGCAGCAATAAATATTGATGGAACAACAGTAAATACAGGACTTGCTATTCCCAAAGAAACAGTTGATTATTATCTTCCTGCAATGTCTGGCCAAAAATACCCAGTTCAAGCTATCACTGAAAGATCTAAAACTTGTTAAAGTTGATGAAATTTCCATGGTTGGTAACACTACACTACTAAATATCCACCAACGACTAATATTTGGCGTGTCATCTCCTGATATATTAGCTCGAATTACCATCATAACTGTAGGTGATCTGTATCAGCTTTCACTGCCTCGGAAGAGATCTGTGTTTGATGACTTCAAGGTTGAAACACTCAATCTATGCCATCCATTTAGTGTCTTTAGAATGGTTGAACGTTCTGAAATAATGAGGCAAAAAAATTATAAAGCATAAGGATAAGAACTGCTTACATACTGAAGATGATATTAACATTCTTCAATCAAGATGCATAACATCTTCAGATGCTCACTACTCATCTGAAGCACTTCATATTTGGGCTGAAACAGGTGTCCGTAGATGAACATAACCAAAAGAAACTAGGAGAAATACAAGCTCCACTATTAATTCTTAAAGCTAATGACCAATATCCCATAAATGTAAGTAAACAAGATATTGACAGAGTCTTGTCAAGGGGCCGATCTGAAACAAGTGGACTTTACTTTAAAATCTTTGTTAAACAAGGAGCCAGAATAATGCTAACAACAGAGATCAACATTCCAGGTTGACTCATCAATGGTCAAATGGGAACTGTTGTAAAAATTCATGTCAATCCAAGTAATGAAACACCAACTTTTTGATGAAGATGGCAAAAATGCTGGAAAAACTATGATCAGGACTGCTGCTAATATTTTTGCCAGAGAAAACCAAGTTGTGACAATGAAATCACAGAGAATTTAAAGGCATTCAAAATTTGTCGTCAAGATCATACTACAGACAAGTACTCGAGCATGGAAGTTTGTACCAGAGATACAGTGCAAATGCTAGACTGTGAATATTGTCCTTCCATTAATGCACTAAAATTCGTTCTTGTAAACACTAAAGTGCACAAACAGCACTCGATTCTGTTACTGTATCGAAAGCACAGCACTAACATTTTGCAATATATACATGCATTACAGTCCTCAACGTTCATACAATTGACATGATACTTGGCAACTTCAATATTAATTATTTTAATGAAACTCAAAGTCAAACACTTAGCTCTTCTATGGAATCTTTAACTATATTCAAATTGTTACCGAACCTACATATATCTTTACTGGTAGTCTATTAGATCATGTATATATAAGACGAACTTCGTTCAACACAATTAAGAATTCTGTAGTACACATTTATTAGTGCAAAGTTTCCATGCCCTGTAATACCTAAGCCACCAGACGTTTGTCCCAACATAAACATTTTGACTTACGCCAGTAAAAATATAATGAATTAGGTTAAACATTAATCAACAGGAAAGTACTCAAGTTACGTTAGTTGTGGATATTGTCACTATTAAATTATAAATTTTAGTTGCTCATTTAAACTGGGCAAGATTTTCTCAGTTTAGTGTCTTTTTTTCCATCATTTCATAAGAATAGCCAAAATAGATGCATTGTAAATTATGTAAATAAACCGCAGTGCATATTGTGTTTATGATGTGGATGCTTCGCCGGACGTTTAAATCGATATAAAACAATATACTTATAATCAATACTGTATTCTGGCAAAATAATTTAATTACTGCACAAAATGACCGTTTTGTATAGTATCAATTATGTACTGTATGCAGAATATCAGGTATCGACTTGCTATCGACATACTATATATTTGTGTAAGAGATCTATCAATACATATTAATACATAAACAACACAGCATCGTTTCTTCATAACCTCTTAACTTTATTTATGGAATAAACCTTCCAAATTATATTTTTGTTTGATTGAATGCTCGTAATTCATAACATAAGTTGATAAATTGCGTAGATTCTCAAAGAATTGCTTGATTTTTACGCCGAGAATGTCTCAAGCAACACACATTGTTCCTTGTTTCTTTAACTCGTGAATATCTGTCAGGCCCACCAGCACATGCGCAGTTGTGCCCAAACCACTTATACTGATCATGTACAAAAAGTTACAATAAGCATAAATCAACCTACACAGAAAGTTTACACTATGACTGACTGACTGATATTATTTAACTACCTTGAACATCATTGGTATCTGAATCCAGATTTTGGCGCAGATATTTTTTCCATCCATTATGTGTTTATTCAAGAATAAACAGACACCTGTATTCATGGAAAAGTGGCTGGGTAAATCATCGGCTATAGACAGAGAGCTGCAGGAACCATCATATGAGGTATAAAGCCTAGCTGTGTACATACTACACAGAGATTAAAATTTTGTATTAGAGCCAAAGTATAGGTTTGTGTCCTTAATTCTCATCTTTAGAGAGAGCTGTGCATTTTCTTTACTATCAACAGCTTGTTGCTGCCCTTGGCTCACCTTTGCCTTTAATATTCTATGGATCAAAACAATCTATGCTACAGAAGGTAAATGGAGGTGCTGGTTCCAGCCTATCTGGGGGAAGCTTGGCTAGTTTCTGCTCTTCCACTGTTCCGCGAAGTTCCACTGTACGGCAGAACTTTCTCTGATGATCCAAAATCCGTTCTCTCAAAGTTCATTGAGCATCATTCCGCACCCTTGGTGGTTTATTCGTTGATGGTAATGTATGATAATATTGGTTGCAATGCATCCCTTTCTGGGTATGATTACTGGATGCTTGATGTGATTTGGAGCATCGGCATGGTTGATTAATTCTCCAACTTGTAGGATTCCTTCTTGGTCCACAAGGGGATATAATTCTTTGCTACTAGATCATTCGTAAATGCAACATAGTCTTGACGATATTGCTTAAGTACAGATTTGTTGTTTGGTAATTAGGGTTGCTCTTCCAGCAACGGAATTTTGTAACGACCGTCGTCTCGGCCATATTCTGTTCTCTACCTTTAGTACGAATCTCTTGTCATCTTGTGACAATGGCTGTTCGTTGGGATTGGCTTCCAAGAAGCCAGCCTCCATCATTCGCTTGACCTGGCGTGGATTTATGACTTCTTTCACAGTGGTGTTCTTTCACAGTGGTGTTCACAGAGTAGTGGCATACTTTGTGACGTGCCGGAGCTGTGATTTCAACACTGCGAGAGACAACTAAATGTGTTGCAAGGGCGCTCTCCTGGATTTCACACTGATATTGCTTGGATTTTCTAACCTTTCCAATTATACCGCATCCGAGGTCTGTCTTCTGCACATAAGGGTCGTTATAAAGACTTTCTGGTATCATTTCTCTGGGCATGATGGCTTTAGCGCAATTCGAGCCAATCAAGAGACCAACTTTGATGTCACTTTGACAAAGGAGTTAGTTTTTCTTCAATGCTTGTGAGGTATGGCCATTGCCTCACCATTTTGGGGCACAGGATTTGGGTTCGTCTTGCAGGTATTATTATTATTTCTAAATCTTTATACAGGTTAAAAACTTCAGTTTCTACACAATATTTATACAATAAAATACAGCACAACAACTGTTATCAATGTTTGTCCTGTAAACCTAGCTATATCTCTAATTATAATAAAATATCAGTAGTACAATATAACAAATTAATCTATAGAGTTGAAATGTTATTCAAGCCTTCCCTAAGTTTTTCCAGAGTTTCCACTAATCTTAAATTAAATGGCAAAGCATTGTATAATTTTTCTCTACCAAAATAAAAACTTTGTTTTGCTACCTCTAGTTTTACCCAAGGTAATCTGAACATGTTATTGTTATTTCTGGTTCTCTTATCATGACCGATATTTCAGAGTTTTGATACAGAATTTTGAGATTTCCTAGTTTACCAACCTCTTAGATGTTTCAAATAACATTACTTCTGTTTTCCCCGTTTTAAGGTTTAGTAGAAGTTCGTTTTCCATACAGTAGTGTCCAATGCCTTCCATTTCCAAGTTTAGTATATCCTCAATCATGTTCACATCTTTGTTTGGATAATAATAGATAACCATATCATCGGCATATGTAGTAACCTTTGAATGTTGTAACCTGTCTGCAATATCATTAAAAAATATGATGAGCAGTAAGGGCCCAAGAATTTAACCCTGGGGAACAACAACACAGTAAATGGGCCCTTTATCGTAGCGTATGTTGTTGATCTCAACTATCTGATTTCCATTAAACAAGTAATCGGTGAACTACGCTAATTCGTTACCAATAACACCATAAGATTCCAGCTTCTTCAACAAAATACCATGACCAATGGTATTGAAGGCTTTACTGAGGTCAATGTAAACAGCTCCCACCAAATTTTCACTATCCATCTCATGTCGTATATCATCACATATCAGCGTAGCAGCTAACATAGTTGAATGATGTTTTCGGAAACCATATTGACAATTGTTCAGCAAATCATTTTCTTCAACATATTCCACCAGTTTCTTATGGACGGTTTTCTCAAAGACCTTTGACAATACTGGCAGAACTGATATAGGTCGATGGTTTTCCAATAATTTGACATTTTCAGATTTATATATCAGTACAACTTTTGAAATCTAAAGTGTGGGCACCTTGCCGCGTTTGATTGATAAGTTAATAACATAGCATAAAGGACCAGAGATGTATTTTGCACTGTCTTTGAGCATTCCAGGTGGAAATTTGGTCAATACTGGTAGCCTTAGTACACTTTAACGATCAAAGTTCATTCTCAAGTAAAGATAAATCTCTTTTCTGTCCAAACAGAGGGTGGCTTAATGTATCTCCAAGCGATTTCCACTCTTTTCTTATAATAGATTATGATATTCCGCTTTTGTATGCTGGACTTTGTTTGTACACTTTTTGTGTGCTTTTTTTTACAAGCTCTCCAGTTTGCTGGGTCCTTGGTTCGATGGACTTTTTGCAATAGTTTATCACAAGTACTCCATAAATGTTTCAATTCACTTGTTAGTCATTCACATTTCCTTCCTCTTACTCGCTTCTCAATTAATAAGGCATGTTTACCAAACATTTATCCGAGGATATTATTTAAGTAATCCACTGCTTAATTTATGTCAGTCACAGGCGCGGATCTAGACCGTATCGAAAGTGGCTCGAGCCACGGTCAGATTTTCCCATCCAGAATTTTCCCATCTGCAATCTAATATTCACACATTATTTAGAAGTTCATATTAATTCTTTGAATCACACCAAAATTAAGGAAATATATGTCTAAAACACCAAAATAATTTGAGTAATAATCTTTCGTAATCGTTGTCATATTATTACCAATTCCTGCTAAAAGTGGGAACAAATTCCCAATTATTACTCCTTGTTTCATATTATGATTGTTCAGTTAACACTGAACTACAAAATTTGCCGAAAGCTTGCCGAATTGTGCCGAGTATGTTCGGAAGCTAGTCGTGCATTCGAAGCTGCGATCACAGCAACTAGTTGACACGGTCAGCGTGCAGATTATTGCGCAATTGTTACTAAATATAGTAACGTTCAGACACGGTGCAGTGTAGCAAACCAATCACAGGGCAAGCTTTTGCCACGTGAGCCACGGTGCGACATGGTGCGACACGGTGGCCTGTTTTTGATTGTGCAATAAGCATGATAAGCAATAAAGTTCGACATTTCTCGACTTCGAACTCGGATGTATACAACACGTTAAATTGGTCTGTTCGCTGCATCCTGGCTGATTCAGGCTGAATCGAATGCATTAATACATGAATCCGTCGAAATTTCTCAAAAGCAAATCTAAGCGAGCATATTTCAGGGGAAATATCGCTCTTCAGGCTACAACATGATGGAATTATTACTAAAGAAAGGCTTCGCTCGCTCGCGTTATACAATCGCAAAGACAATTTTTAAACTGCTATTTCCCAAGAGACAAATACTGAAAATCTTTACTTAATGTCCTTGTAAGGTGAGACGTTTAGGTTTTAAATCGAACTATGGGCGCTCTCCTTTACATGGAAAAACGGCCAGACCGGTTCTGTTGTAATCTGGACAGATTACTGTTATTTTAAAGTGTTTCAAGAACTCTGCATTCAAGTATATTGTTATTTTACATCTGCCTAACACGGGAAATGCAGTTTCACCGCTATATTCTTAACAAAATACTCTATTTCAATTTAAAATATGACCAGTCTGACCTTTTTGGCTGCTTAATGGAAAGCGCCCTATGATACAAATTTGCATTTACGCTGTAGTCTGTGAATAATTTGTGTATGCAAATTCACGTTAGTTGAGTGTGAATGAAATATCCGTAAATACCTTACCAAAAATTTTGGAAATGGTTTTGTGGTTTTATGAAAGTACAGGGATTTACAATATTCGCTTTTAAATGTTCGCTGTAGAATATTGTAGAACCAAAGCTCAAAAAATGTTTGTTTTGGAGGGTCCATAGCCCCATTCGGCATACGACCTCCCCCCCCCCGACCGGATTTCGGCTGGATCCGCGCCTGAGTCATTTCATATAACGGTTGCCAATCTATGTTAATCATATATGCACAAAGTCATAGTTTTTATAGTCATGGCATTTAACCATTCTAGGGTTGTATGTACCATTGGTGAACGTTCACATCTTTTTGAGTGATTTCACATTTATTTGAGTAATTTCACCTGTAATTGAATGATTTTGCATGGTATTGAAACTATTCACATCTAGCTGAACCACCGCAAATTAAACTGAGCCATACACTGACCAACCTGACCAATGACATTTACATGTCTCGAAAACGTAAAATTAACACAGACTGTCCTCCTATATGCCCAGGTAAATTAGTTGCATTTTTTGAATTACTCAGTAAATAAAAGAACGCAAAAATTGTTTTTAGATCAAGAACTGCTGGCTTTGTTTAGCAAAAAGGCAAAAGGTAACAATTATACATACACTTACCAAGAAGCCACATCAACTTCTGTCTCAAAACCTATTTTCCAATTGCTGTTTGATGGCTACGGCTTCTTCATATTCAGCTACTTCCTCAGGTGAGGCAGTAGCCCCACACTATCACCAAACGGCGCAAAAAGTTCAGCATTCAAATTAGCCTCTGGTTGCTGTGAACTCATTAGCTTCAATTAGTTGCGTATAAGATATGGTCAAAATGTTGTTTCGATGGATGTCAACATTGCATTTTACAAAGCAATGTAATTGTGGAAACAAAACTGCTTGTCAAGCATTGTTTATCAAGCAACAATTAGCAGATAATATACCAACCAAATTGAGACATGTAGAACATATCCAGGGAGAATTTAAAAAAAATCTTAACTTAATCTTAACATACTATTCCCTTCAAGTTAAGAAAGACATGAGACTGAACTGAGCAAGTACATATGGCACTTGAAGGAGACAAAGGTTAAATGTTTGTTAACTTGAAAAGTAATTAAGCCATGCAAAAGTTAGTTAAACAATTGCAATCTTTGTACATAGAAAAAACTCTTAATACCCTGAATTAAGCATTTTAAACTCGAGAACCGAACTTCGGTTGAAATATAGACATAGGAACAATTTCCTACTTTTTTCAGTTCAGGAGGAGCTTCGTTGTTGTTTAAGTTAGCACTGTTTGCGTCTATGTCTGCCGTGGCGTCCTCTGTATTATTGCACATTTGCTCTTCAAGATCTGCACTTAGTCGTTGTTTAGCCCATGTATTATTCGACAGCTACACTGATGCATCTTAAGGTGGCTCCCTACAATTTTTTAAAATATTGAAAACTTGTGGTTGATTTAAAATTTTAGCAAGAGATTTCTTGCTAAAGAAAAGAAATTTCCCAGATATATTAACCAACATTCTAACAGTAAGAAATTGCCCATAAGCATGATCTCATTACCGTTGTTATGGTAACAATGGCAAGTCAATATGGCTGATATTTTACCTTTTTAACGCATTTTACTCAAAAACAGCTCGGTTAACCCAATTTTTTATTTTATAAAACGTTTTCTTACAAAAAAAATGGAAAATTTGAACCAGTTAAAAGAAGTCTATAGAGCCAAAATTATTAGAAATTAAAAAACATGATTTTTCGTTATAGAAATTTTTTGGCTCTATATATTTCGTTATAAAAATTTTTTGGAATCACATTCAACCTTGAGAAATGCCAATTTGGTTGTTGGGGGTAACTAAACTCGTTTTTTAGTAAAATGCGGGAATAGGTAAAATGACAGCCATATTGAATCGCTACTGTTACCATAATATTAATGATGTGATGCTCAAAGACAATTTTTTACTGTTAGAATGTTGGTTAATATATCTGGAAAATTTCATTTCGTTTAGCATGAAATTTCCTGCCAAAAATTTCAATCTAAATCATTAGTTTTCAATATTCTTAAAACTGTAGCCACCTTAAGGCCACATGCTCGTGGGATGACATCCTGATCGGGGGAAGAAATACTGAGGAGCATGACAAAGCATTGGAAACCGGTTTGCAGAGAGAGGCTGATTTTGAAATCCCATTCAACCTCGAGAAATGCCAATTTGGTGTCAAAGAAATCGACTTTTATGGACACTGATTCACTCAAAACGGACTCAAACCAAGCCCTGAAAAGATTAGAGCACTGCAAGAAAGCAAAGCACCTGAGTCAAAAGAGGCTGTGCGAAGCTTTTTGAGTATGACAAGCTATGTGTCGAAATTTATCCCTAAATATTCATCAATTACGGCACTGCTGAGAGTGTTAACACACAAAGATATTGAGTTCCATTGGGGGGATCGAGGAAGAAGAAGCATTCAGAAAAGTTGAAGAGAGCATCACCAGCAAAAGCACAGAGGCCTTCTTCAATCCAACTAGACCAATAATTGTGAGAGTCGAAGCCAGCTATCACGAGGGACTATCTGCAGGACTATTTCAGGAAACCAAGAAGGGACTGCAGCCAGTTCATTTTATTAGTCGCACGATGACGGAAGTAGAGAAACGGTATAGTCAGACAGAGAAGTACGCCTTAGCAGTACATTGGGCCAAGAACAGATTTATTATTTATCTCCTTGGAGCACCAAGATTCAAGATTATCACTGCACACAAGCCATTAATTCCACTATTTAACAAGGCTACCATCAAGCTTCCCCCAAGAATTGAGAAGTGGGTGATGGGTATGCCGGATGTTGACTTCGAACTTGTATACAATTCAGGCAAGAATGAAGCAGATCCACTCGATTTCCTTTCAAGACATCCACTACCAGAGACAAGTCGAGACACCGTAGAGGAAGCTGTGAAACAGGTTATTACTGAAGAGCATGCTGTTGTTGTTGATCAAATTCTAGAAGAGATGCAGGAAGATACCCAACTCCAGAAACTGTCACAGAGAATCTTAAGAAGAGACTGGGAGCAAAACAAAAAACGATCCAGACATCAGTCCTTTCTATGGTATACGGTACGAGCTGTACTCTGTCAATGGCATTATTTTTCGGATGGACCAGATTGTTATTCCCACACGATTACAGAGGAAAGTTGTCAGAGCAGCACATCACTTAGGACATCTGGGCATGACAAAAACTAAACAGATGCTTCGCGAGAAGTACAGGGAAATAAGATATACAGGGAAAAAAGAAACAGAAGAAACATCAACATGATATATGGAAAAAACAGAACAGCACCATGCATGATTTGCAATGGGAATAAAGCAAAAAGCAAATGCATCGATGCATACAAAACAACACAGGCACACCACGTTATGTGAACGACGATAAAAAAGTGGAAAACCGATTAATTGAATCATCACAAAAGGTTTGAAATTGTATTAAACCAGAAAAATTCCAAGCAATACGGAATTATTTACCTCCTACAGACGTAATTACTGGCCTGGAATACTTTACAATAAAATATAAATCAAAGGGAAGAAAAAAAAATGCAATATTATCTTAGCAAAACCAAAAATTCACAAATCACTTAGTACACGCTCATGTACTGTATTTTCTAAAAAATCATAAGATTTAAAATTTTTTTTTGCTTATCTTGCTCTTTTGCCCGGGAGGGGACTGGGGAGGACTTGGTGTGTTAAGGGGGGCTGAGGGAACTAGGGGGCTTGTATACCCAGTTACTCTAGCGATCACTTTTAAGATTTGATTAGGTTAAGAATAACATTATAACATGAAGTATAAACATTTCCTCAGCTCAAACAGGAAGTTAAACCTTTGCCCTTTTCTAATTTAAGTATATTTTGGTGCCATTATAAATATGGAAATATTGAAATAAATTGTCCAAAAAAACAAAAAATCGTCGATATGTGTCTTTAAGATGGCCATAAACCTTGGCTTCGGGAAATAACCTCCTGCAAATAACATGTCTGAAAATGTGAGAAATAGCGTTTTTACGTTCGGGAAATAACATGACTGAAAATGCGTGGAATAGCGTTTTAAAGACCCTAGTAATAAAAATTTACTTATAAAATTTAAAAGTTCGGGTTCCTGCTGTCTCACAACTTCGTTGTTCGTATTGCCCCCCAACCAAAAAAAGGATCGTAATTTCATTTCTTTCATTTGCAATTTTTTCCCCTTTAGCTTCAGGCGACTTTGCTTCGAAGATATCACCCTTTAATTGAAATAAATCTGAATTTTTTTCCACTCAATAGAGAAATATACCATTCAATAATTGTTTTTGCAACACCGCCTTTATTAATAACTGAAATAATATCATCATTCATACCAATATTTCCATCATCAAATTGCATGAAAATTCATCATCAAAATGCAAGTGATCAAAATGGATCCAACACCAACAGAGAGATCAACACCACCTTTATTAATAACTGAAATAATGTCATCATTCATACTATCATTCAGGGACCGCGGAGCAGTTTTTGGATTGGGGGGGCTAGCGAAGCCGAAAGAGTGAACCCTCGGGGGGGGGACCATACTTATCTGTTTATATTTTTCTTGTAAACACTTCAATGAAAACATTGTTAACCAACACGGATAGTGAACACATAATTATGATTACACAACTTACTATAAGGAGTTTTTATTCGTATTATTATGGCCATATAAAAATCGCTATAAAGGAATCACATGTATTTTGAAAATTATTGGGGGGGCTAAAGCCCCCCAGTCCCCCCCCCTCCGCGGTCCCTGTCATTTCCATCATCAAAATGCATGAAAATTGATCTTAAACGATCGTAATGATCAGTATGACTTGCCATTTTAGGATATATCACAATCATCATCCTTTTATAAGTACATAGAAAAGAAGTATTCATCGTTAATATTATCAAAAAATGTCCCCTTCATTTCAATGCGTTCTGCTTTTATAACTTTATAAAGTTTTTCACCCCATCGTTTTTGTTCTTTTGTATCATTATCTAAATGAGAGAGCAAGCAAAACCATTCCTCTTCATTTTCATCAGCCCTCATAAATTCCAAATTAATGAACGAGGATAATCCTTCAAAATCCAATTCAACATGTTGATAAAGTTTTATTGCAATTGTTTGTGCAATTTTATCATTTAGATCTTTACGATAAAAAAGCTCCCCATCAAATAAGCAAGTAACATTTGTTTCCAAAGCTAAATACCCCGAATTTTCAAATCTTTCTTTCCACATTAAATATACTCTATGCTCTATTTCGAAGATAAAATCTATCCTCATAGGTAAAGTAATGGTTCCATTGATGTTTGATAAACAATCGGTACAAATATGTAAACAAATTAATTTGAATTTTATCACCAAAAAAATTAACTCCACCAAAACGGAAGAAAATAAAGAACATATGTATGTAAAGCCAAACGGGAGAAGACAATATTTTTTTTTCAACTTCACACATTGATCAATCTCATACTCAAACAATTTAACAACTTTATTAAAATCACGCAATCCGATTCTAAAACCTTTAAAACGAGAATCAATGCAAAACTAGAACGTGTGGTTTCAAATATGGAGAGAGCAAAAGTGGATTCAAGATGCCCTGCAAGGGCTGACTCACCTGTTAAGAATGAAAGAAGAAGGGCCAGAACTTGGTACCTTCGATGTTACGTACCCAGTTGAACTATGGCTAAATAGCAAGGTTAGGAGACCTGACCAGAAGAAAAGGAAGCAGTACAAGCAAGAAAAACAGACATCAAAGAAATATTATGACAATTACACCGATCTTTTCTTTAATTGACAATACTGATAGTAATGGCACAGGAGAATCAGATGACGTGATTGATGTCTCTGTTGAAGACATGGACTGAGATTCTTTGAGCACTATAGTTACTTGTATTTGCCTATTTGGAGACTTGTGATATATGTGGATGATGGATTATGGGTACTCAATATGTACTACATTGTCAGGGACACATAACATATTGACATTATACATACATTCATAAACTATGAGGTATTGTACATTTATGTTCTAATTTTTGTTTTTTCATTGACATATTCACAGTAAAATAATAAAATATACGTTAAACAAATTTAGGGTCATCTTGTGATAATATATCAAAATTACAGTGATTGTATATTAATAATTTAACATATTATAATACAGTATATCATGGTAATTTTTCTATGTCAGGGACAAAATGTCCAGTGTCAGGCAACAACCAGTTAGTACCTGACGTTTTGACTCTTGGATATATATTTTCAGGCTTGCTGCTTTGCACAAAGTAACTGCTTTGATTGATTAACTGCTTTGCACATTTATACTCATCATTCAAATAATTATTTTTTAAACCTATCCTCTATCAACACCCAGCACATGTCGGGTTTCATAAGTATTAGATTCACTCAGTTGGCTAAACCAAGATTTTGCATAACATCTCCTTTGCTCAACTAAACGTATTCAGAGGCGGTTTTGCTTAAGTCTAGTTCTCATATGTTGCCGATGGTCGCCAACAATTGGCGATAAGTAAATACAACTATTTATTATATGGTCCTATGGTTGACGACTTTAGCGTGCTTTCTGGCAGAGAAACTCTGTTTTGATTCAAAAACATGGCAGCAATAAATTCTCATTTGCTTTTATCTACCTATTGTCAGTTATTATTTGCACTTTTGAGAAAAAGGAGATCACTAATGTTAATGAGGAAACGCAGGAAGAGACGGTTTTGGGTAAGAAAAATGTTACAGCAAAGAAGACAACAAAGTCAGTTTAACATTCTTGTCGAAGAGTTGCGTTTACACGACAGAGAATATTTTTTTAAGTTTTTAAGGATGAGCCCAGAAAGATTGGAGAGTTTGTTGAACTTGTTGCTCCATTCATTTTTAAAAAGAAATGCTGAAGCCGAGAAACACTATCGCCGAAGCCGAGAAACACTATCGCCCGCAGAAAAAGTGGTGGTAACCATTTGATACTTAGCAACAGGGGACTCAAGCATTTAATTTTCGTCCTGGCAAAAGTACTGTTTGCAACGTTGTAAGGCAGGTTTGTCAAGGCATTTGGGATGCTTTAAATCCAACATTTCTGAAACATCCTACATCCACAAATGCATGGAATAAGATTGCTCAGAGAATGTTTCAAGATTGGGACTTTCCAAACTGCCTGGGCGCACTAGACGGAAAGCACATTGCAATTGGATGTCCTCTAAATAGTGGTTCTGAATATTACAACTATAAAAAATTCTTCAGCATCGTCCTCATGGCTATATGTGATTCCAAGTACTGTTTCATACTGATATATTTGGGAGCAAATGGCAGGGATAATGATGCACATATTTTTAATAACTCAGTCATGTGTAGAGCACTTGTTAATAATGTATTATATATTCCTGCTAGTCAATCTGTTAGAGGTCACAAACTACCATATGTGTTTTTGCCCTCAAGCCTTGGCTGATGAAATCATACGGTGGAAACTGTTTGCCATGTGAAGAGCAGATTTTCAACTATCGCCTAAGCCACTGTCGTTGAACAATTGAGAATACATTTGGCATCCTTTGTGCATGGTGGAGAGAGTATTCAGACGTCCAATTAAGGCAAAGCCTGCTACAGTTGCTACAGATGTTATTGTAAAGACTTGTGTTTGCTCGCACAACTACCTATGGGTTACTTACAATGCCCAGTATGTGCCTGCAGGATTTGTAGATCAAGAAGATGGTCAAGGGGACATCATTCCTGGTGACTGGCAAAAATTAACTGTTAATGATTCTGGTGCAATGCAAACCATTAGGGTTGGAAGGGCACACAACAGATACTCTTTTGATGCAAATGAAGTACGAAAAAAATTTGAAACTTATTTTGTGAGCCCAGAAGGAAGTGTCCCATGGCAGGTGAAATATATTACCAGTGTGGGAGAACAATTACCAGTCCCAAAAAAGTAGCAGAGACAGAGTAAAAAACAGTTACCTATTATGACTCATGACAAAGAACATGTGTCATGAAAAGTATAATATAATTGTAAATTATTACTTTTAATTGTAAATTATTTGTTGTAGCAAACAAGAGATCATACAAAAACAAGGCTTAAGGTGATCATACATAAACAAGGTTTGAGCTATTTTTTTCCTAATTTGGATGTTGAAAATTCTGTTAATGATAACTGCTATGTGTTAAAAATATTTTTAAGGCTCATTAAAGTTGAAGTCAAGTCCATATGTGGTTTGTTTATATTCTGGAATTCTATCAAAAATTGTAAGTTTGAAGCACTAGTGTCAAGTACAAGCTAAGCCAATGAAGAACAAGCAAAGGAAATATCAAAATTTTACCACTGATATTTAGGGGGATATAATAGGGATGACCAATTTAAATCATGTCTCCATTATAATTATGAATATGAAATATTTAAACCATCTTAACTCAGAACATCTTTTAAATTTACTCCATGAAACACAAGACAGTGCATGAACTTTTTGTGCATGTTTCCCTGTGGTGCTAATTTTAACACAACTAAACTAATACTTCTTTAAAATACATTAACAAAAAAAAACTGCCAAATGTACAGAATTGTTAAATAAGAGGAAAAGGTTTCTAAACGGTTATTAAATAGTGCAAACCAGAACCAACTATTTACCGGTATGCTGCAAAGTCAGGCAATGAACTTCCATACTCCACTTGGAAGAACATGTTTTCAATTGATTTCCTCAAGATAGCTTTCTTTTGTGGGCTTAGCCGTCTCAATCTTGGTGCTAAACTTAGCCAAAATAAGGTTTCTTCATCCATTTCATGTACAGTCGGTTGCTTGCTTTGTTCACCCAACAACTCTATAGATTTATCAAATTTTTTCATAGCATCTTTGATTTGATCATCAGTTTCCTTCAATTGCATTTTCTGTGATTTCTTAGCTCCCATCCACATTAACCCATTTCTCTATCCTTTCTCTTTGTATATTTTGGCCCTGTATGTTGATTACTTGCTTGGCTATCAATATTTTCTGGCTTATTACCTTGAGGTATTAACAAACCTTCATTATCTGTGACCTCACCTGCTGGTTTCTCATCATTTGAAACGTCCATGAGAAGGATTCGTCCATGACATCATCAAATCCTATAGTGTTGACCTTCCAAATGCACACTAAATGATGTGCAAATTGTTTGTATATTCGCTCAATTTCCTGGGTTGTTGTGTTCAGCAATTGAGCTATATGGTCTTCTAACAGTTTTCTTTCTTCCTTTCATCATGAAAATCTTTGCTTTTTTGTTGTAAAGCGTTGGAAACTCTCTAATCAACTTCATGAAATCGATATCACTTCTTATTGCATGTTTTGCAATGGCAGCAAGCCTCGCTTGTGTTCATCTCACTCATTCTGATCCGCCATTTTGTTTTTTCTCATCGCCAACCATCGCAAAAAACACATTTTTTTGTTTCTTGCGATGCCATCGCCGATGCTCGCCAGCAATATAATCTTATGAACGTTCTCATATATCGACAATGTCGCAAAATGCCAATCACCAACGATCAGCGACATATGAGAATGTTAAGAGCACGAATTACAGAGTTGCATTAAATGGAAACCTAACAAAAGCAGAGAAGAGTGGACTCAAATCATTGAAAGAAAGAATAAATCAGCAGGAGATTGTAGTGTATCAGACAGACAAATCGGGAAGATTTTCGGCGGATACTATAAGTAACTATCGCGAGGCATGTAAAAAACACATAGAGGATGACTACACTATCAGACATGAATTTCATGAAAGGGTTCAAAAAGAGGCGAATGCGCATTCAACATTTTGGATAAGGATACTGAAAATGGGTGAACGTACAGATGGACAAGCAAGAATAAAGAGTAATATGCTAATCCAAGACCGTACACTTCCTCCCCTATATGCGCTCAGGAAAGACCACAAACACGTCCCAGAACATATGAATGGTCCCCTTGTTCCCCACTATAACCATGGGAGCTTCTTGCAAGTTACCCTCTGGCTCTGATAATGGAAGTGTCACTTCAATCTGGGATTCATAATTTGCAGGAATCTGAAGAAATTCTTCAAGTGTGGAATTGGATGACCTATTGTTAATGCTTTCATTCACAATAGTATGGGCTTCCTGGAAGTTACTAACTGCAAATGAAAAAAAAAACACAATTAAAGAAAATAAAAAGTGTGTTAACCAATAAAATGTACATGTACAATTGTGATGTGATGTAATTGATATTTTTACTTGTAAGAAAGACAGGGACTTAACAAACATCAAAATTTACCATACAGTTAATGCTTCTAATATTTATGTCACCTGATGGTTAGTTCGCATTGCTGTCTCTAACATAATCATCATTGAAAGAGTAATTGTTGTTTAATGGTCCCATTGATTCATTATCATTTTCATTTTCTATTAGGTTAAAAAAACAACCCAAATGAGTATAATTGATTAATTAAAGCAAAGCAAATTATGAAAAATATATATTCTTATAACATTGGCTAATACAACCCCCATATAACTTTCTACGCAGATCTAGCAATGTCATCAGAGACACACTTTGTTAAGCATTATACCAAAGTTCCCCATAATTTAGGCCTGGTGAAAACTTTGGTAGTATTAAACCCATTCTAGTATTAATTGTGACAACTCACAGTTTTTCTTAAGTGTGTGGCAGATTGGTGTTGCAATTTTTGTTTAGTGTTTGCCATTGCTTGCTAATTAGGTTAAAATGTGTGAAAAATTGTTTTACCATCATCAAAAATGCAGTCTTCCATGATATCCTCAGCAGATTCTTCCTCAATCAATTCTTCTTGTAATCTTACATACACACAGCCTTGTCCAGACATTTTCATGAGGACTTCACAAGTCATTGAAACACCTTCAGCAAGTTTGGGCAAAATCAGAGACCCAGGGCCGTCGCGAAGTGATTTGGATTGGGGGGGTGTCAGGGGTAAAAATACCGAGTGATTCAAGACAGGGGTGGCGCCAGGAATTCCCCGACACACGGGCTAAGTTCCCCGACAGGGGGTTGGGGGCTGAGCTCCTGGTTGTCTTTAACGTGTAGGAAGGTAAGGAAGCACAGTTTTAGGTTTATTGCTTCAGCCCCATGCCTTAGATTTGGAGCCTATGCTCACGAGGCGCCACCTTAGTTGGCGCCGAGCGAGAAAATTTTTGAAATTTGATTGCTCTAGGTCTTTGGAAATTAGCATTTCAGAGTCTTATCACGGACTTTTTCATGAGAATTTTTATGCTACAAACCATGTACAATACTAAGTTAAATTTTGAAGCAGTTTATCTGTTTTATTTGGGAGAAATAAAAACAATAAAGGGCCACTCAATGTATCTCCTGTTCATTCCCCGAATTGTAAAATTCTCCCCGACAGGGGAGCTAGAGTTCCAATATCTCAGTGAAGGCTGAACTGACAGTCAAACAAAAATCATGCCTGAGGACAATTTAAGAAGTAAACATGGGTTTCACATTTCAGCCTCCCGCCGATTTTCGACGACTAAATGACGACACTTCTGACACTGAGATGAACTAATATGGTTTAAGCATAATATTGTAAGACAACAATTTGTACAAGCAGTATTTCAAAATACGGCAAAAATGAAGTTATTGCTTCAACGCCTACATATTGCTAAGTTTCTTCGATACTTTAACAACTCACTGAATGCCGATTTTGTTCGACTTGCCTAACATTATCGTAGCAATTTGCCGACTCCGGCCGATTGGAACAAATTATTGGGGGGGTGAAGCACCCCCCACACCCCCCCGCTCGCGACGGCCCTGCAGAGACCCATAACAAGCCTGCAATTAACAGATAGGGAGGATTATGGCAAAATAATACTTGTCCATAAATTGATTGATAATATTCATAGTGTGTTAAGGGCATTTTTGGAAGCTGTATGATTATAGGACTGATTGCGAGATAACTACAGTATATTTTTAAGCACTGTTATAAATTTAATTATATAATTAAATTTAGCACACCCCCTCCAGCAATTAGCCTGAACCCCTTTCCACAGACTCAAAACAAGTACTTGTTGTGTTTTATACACACAATTACACAATTGTGAAATAATTGTTAAAATGTTTGAGCACACTGTTTCTTTGACTTTTTTGGTTTTTGCAAAATAATATATTCTACATATACCTTCATAAACTCAAACGGAATTTCAGATCTTGGCAGTTGCTCAACAATTTTTTTGGATAATGTTGCTGCATCCCATGCCTGGTCAAAAGGAAACTCTGAGACGACCAAGCCTCTTTTTTCTAACTCAATTCGGCTGCTATGGGTCGGGACTCGCGCAGTTTGGGGATTTGGTATGATCACAAGGTCTTTGTAAACAACATGCTTTGTGACAGGTCGTCCAGCCTGTCCACGTTTTATTGTTGACGCCACTGATGTAGAACTGGATCGTTTCCTTTTGCTTGAATTTCTACTAGAATTGTGAGAGCTATGAGCTATTGTAGGGAAATGGGAGGAAAGCTCTTCCCGTATTGATAACACTGGCTGAAATGGGCGACGTTGTTCTGTGGATAATGAATTTTCTGTTGATAAATGAGTAACACGTTCAATATCGGCGTTGGTTAACGATTGTAACGTTCTTAGCGCATCAGCAGCTTGTCGAACTGATGTCATAGAAGAACTGTTAACTTTTCCCTGCTGTGCGATGTCGAAACTTGTCAAGAATTTACATTTTTTACACGTTGTTTCATGCTAAGGAGACATACTATTACGCGCCAAATTATCTCGCCTCGCAAATCGCAATGGTTCGTGAAATGTGAATAAATTAATTTGCAAATGCGAATAAAAAATTATAAAGTGCGGATAAAATAATTATAAAGTGTGAGTAAATTAATTTGCAAAGTGTGAATAAATTAATTTGCAAAGTGTGAATAAAATATTATAGAGAGTGAATAAAATAATTATGAAGTGCGAATAAATAAATTCAAGTGTGAATAAAATAATTGAAAATGTGAATAAATTAATATCATATGTGAATAAATTAATTATTAGAATATAGAAATATTCGGCGCGTCATAAAAATCAAGCAATTCTTTGAGAATCCATGCAATTTATCAACTTATGTTATGAATTACGAGCATTCAATTCAACACAAATATAATTTGGAAGGTTTATTCCATAAATAGAGCTAAGAGGTTAGGAAGAAACAACGCTGTGTTGTTTATGTATTGATAGACTCTTACACAGTTACACAAATGTATATTATGTCAATATCAAGTCGATACCTGATATTCTGCATACAGTACATAAATGATAATATACAAAACGGACATTTTGTGCAGTAATCAAATAAATTTGGCGGTATACAGTATTGATTATAAGTATATTGTTTTCTATCGATTTACGCGTCTAAGTATCCACATCATAGACATAATATGCACCGCGGTTTATTTACATTATTTTTGTGTCTCCATATGAATCTGATGCAGAGATTGCATACTTGGTGCAAAATGGCTATGCCAACATTGCCATTACCGAGGATTCAAATCTGCTGGTATATGGCTGCAAAAAGGTAATTTATTGATTAGTCTGAGGCTTTGGCCTCTTACTATAAAGGGGTTGTTAAAGATGACAAAAAACGTGTAGGCTGCTTAAAGGTTGACTGCCACATTACTTGAATTTTTACTGTTAATTAACATATTCGTCAAGGGGCGACAGTGCTCTTGGTGGGTTAAACCAGTGCACCCTACTTATTTTTTTTACTTGTCTAATGCCATTTGCTTTTTTTTTCTTATCAGGTCTTAGTAAAACTTGACCAAAATGGCATAGGAAAATTGTTTGATCTAGATAAAATTTTGAATGGGATGAATGTAACAATGACACAATTCATTCAAGGTTGCATAGCTGCAGGGTGTGACTACCTGCAAAATGGTCAAGGCATTGGCATTAATAAAGCTTTTACTTATGTAAAATCTGGTCAGTTATTTAGTGAGTTAAGAAAAAAGGGAGCTGTTGTCCATTATAAAAGTAAATTCAGAAAAGCCATGGCAGTTTTTCAACATCAAACTATTTATGATCTAACACTGAATTTTAACAAGCTTTTGAATGACTAGAAGCAGAAACCAGATGATGAACTGCAGAATTACTGTGGAAAGTATCCTTTTATGCAACAATAGATAAAATTAAATGCATCTGATTGCTTTTATTTAATGTACTGGACTGATAAGCACCCAGCTAAAAAGCTGAAACAAAAATGATACAGAAATATTCTGCCTTAAAAGGTAAAGGTTTGTTCAATGGGAAATTTCAATAATTACCATTACTGTTAATTAACACAGAGGAGGGCCTAGTTACAGTTAACAAATTTCCATTTTACCTCCTAAAATTTGCAGTCCTGGGTTTAATATGTAGTACTATTTTTTGTAGTTATTGTCTGAATAAAATTCTTAACATAATAATTAGCATCCTGGACAAGCATTTTGCAAATGAACTTGCTGCAGGAAATATCAACACAAAAAGTGGAGTAAAACAAAATAACTTTTCTCACATTCAGGTACTGGTAGTATTTTTTTGTATATTGATCAATAATTGGAGTCATGCTTTTACAGTAGTTACACTTTGGAAAATTTGACAAAAATCTTAACTAGTAAACACCACCATATGTCCCTGCATAGTAGTATCACAATTTTTATCCATCTGTTGTCTTTAATCTGTTTGTATATGTTTCATGGTAGTAGAATATCTTATTGATAACATAAAAATTGTGAAAACTGGGTCACAAAAAAAATGTTTGCTCACAACAAAATCAGACCTGTTTACATCCAACAAGCTGTAGTCAGGTGTGTTTCTATGCCAGGGTATTCAATCATCAAGTATCCAAGACTTCATTTCCTCACAATCTGACAGCCCTTGCCCATCAGCAGCTTTGTGCTAGTTACGAATTATTCGAATTATGGATAAATGGCATTGGGAAATAATGATTAGAAATAGTAAATATACCCCATTAAGCCTCAATACACCCAGTGAGGCACACTTTTTTTACTCGTGTAATGCCTTGATTTTACTTGTCAATGAGGAAGCTTTGCAGCCAAGCTTTCATATCATAGACTGAGCATCCCCCCCCCATATAAGCTACAAGGCTACAATTTTGCTTGACTGAAAGGTAAACATAATTGTATTTAGAATATTATATAAACTGTACCTCTCTTTCCAGAAATGATATTACTCCACTTGATATAATCAGTTCGCAGTCAGGAACAGACTGTTTGTTTTTCCCAGTCAATGCTTCATACGTCAGCCCAGTTGAACCGTCATGCAATGCTTTTCTCATAAACCTGAGGTCAACACCAGGAATAAGACCTTCTCTGAGACATCCAATGATTTTTTTGAGCAAATGGTTATGATCCTCTCGCTGATGGGCATTTTCAGACCCGTTCTCATTAAGCTCAGGCTGGTAAAGGTTGGCTGTGAAGTCTGCAGGATCATTTGGGAGTTCTTTCAGTTTTTCCACTTCTTTTCTTAACATGTAGGTTGCCAATACAGATTTTAATACTTCAGCAGTTGTTTCATTCCGCCCTTCGACCCACGGATATGAATCATAACAGAATGGAAACAATCTCCTTCTCAGAATATATGCAGCTTGTTCCAAGGACGTTTCTTCACTTCTCATAAAATCATCCAGCCACTGCAAATAATCCATGGGAATGGCCGAGTGATTTTTCAGTGGTTAGCCTTGAAACAAAATGGGATAGTACAACACGAACAGAATGAAGGATAACAACTAATAGGGCTTCATTAGCCATGCATAAAAGTGAGTTGTATGACTTCATGCAAGTTAATCCAGCACAGATATCACATTTATGATTTATTAACTTTTACCTTGACAGTTTATATTGATTGCAAAAGATGCGAATATTCACAAAACTTTACTAGCAGGGGGAGAACACTGTACACGTCCTCAACAGATCAATGAGTTTAATATTATACCTTCTTTATCCAAAGTGAAATATGCCTTTACTTGCTCAGCTTTAATTGATTTCACAGCATTCCTCACATTCTTGATTAACTCAATAATTGATATTGGTCGTTTCTGCCCTTTGGTACACAGAGAATTAAATTCACCATCTGTTGTAACGCCTTAATAAATAAAATGAAACAGACACATAGTCCGTAATTAGTCCATAAACACGATACCTGTTGTAAATTGTATATAAAAATGGGTAGGGAAATGAAACATCAGATTATTCTACTTGTCTAACGCCAGACAATTTTACTTGTTAATGGGGAAACTCTGTGCATTTAATTGGTTAACATACATACCAACCACAGTCATCTCCAAATTTTTCATAACACATTGAAGTTCCAGTTCTCTGATCTTGCTGTCAGATATAGATCGGTAAGGCATGAAACGAACTGGCATAGCATATGGTTTCCTGTTCCTTAATTCGTATGAAATCATGAAAACTAATAAGTGTGTTGCTGGTGTTCTCTTCTTGGTGTAAAGTCCATGAAGGTATTCAAGCAGTTTGGGCTTCATTGCATTCAATGGCTTTTTAACTTTGTCTGGTTCACCACCATTTATCTGCCCAGCCATTGTGACTAGAACATTAATAAACTCATTTTCTTGTTTACTAAGTGTCTCATATCCTGTCACACTCTCTTTCTTGCCAAGGATATCAATAGTCTTATTATAAGCATCCCTTGCTTGTTTTCCATTACTATTCAGAAATGTTAAATCATTAAGCAAATCTGACTTCACTTTTTCAAACAATTCTGTTCCAATGTTTAATTCCTGAACAGACTTGTATCTTGCCTTATATTCTTTAAATAACAATTCCAATGCACCTGACCCAAAATCTTCATCTCCAGACCAATGATGACGGACACTTTCTCACAGACCTGACCGCACATCGCAAGCATTGGCTTTCACCCACCATTTCACCTTCCATTTGGATTATTTTTATGTGCTTGTTTAAGAGCTTCATGCTATATGTAGTAAAATAGAAGAAAATGATTTAATGTTATTAATAAAAATACCGTACTGGTGTTTACAAACCTTTGAAAAATACAAATAGAACATCAATGTTGCAAGCAAAGGCACTTTAGCCGTGTTTACACTATCGAGTGAATTGTTGTTAGTACAGTTAGCCTGACTTACCTGCACATTAACTGTTTTTGTAAAATTTGATGCAGCATTGTGTAACTGAACAGATCTTACACTAAGACAAGCAACATTCACTTTACTCTAAAAAACAGGGGACAAAATAATATACTTATCACACTGAATTTTTGATATATTGTAATCAAGGTTTAATTACATTAACTACTGTACAATTAGCTTTAAGCAAACCAACCACTATCTACACAAAAAATATATGGTTATACCTTTAAGGTATTAAACTTCCATGGGTTGACAGTTTTCTTCTTGGTGAGATTTGGTTTTATATGATGGCATTCTTCCATAAACATCTGATTTGGCTGCACATCTGGGATCTCGCCATGGTATGTCTTTTGTGCTTGTGACCATATATGAGACACAGTTAAGTCAGTTAAGTTGCCCATTTCACTTTGATCGCTTTGGTGCACACTAGTATTCTGCACTTCAACTACATTTGCCTTTCAACTTGACATTCCATCCTCTACATAAATTATCTGGCATTAGACAAGTAAAAAATAATGGGACACACACTGGAGGGCATTTCTATTACTAGACATTAGTTTTTTTGTTAACAATTATCCAACATAGTGCCAGCACAGTGAAAATAGTGCCAGCACAATTATCTTCCCATGTTCAATTTACAAAACAGGTACCTGACTGTTCCAGATGTGAATTGTCCCACTAAAATTTAGGGCATCTTGTATAATGCTTGTTTGAGTGCCATCTTTAATTTCATTGTTGAATTCACAATCGTCATACTGCCAATAGGGACCACGATGCAGAGATATCCACTTGTGCCCAAAATGTGCAAACATTGTTGAAGTCCACTGCACATAATGGTCTTCAATGCTAAGCTTTTGACAACTGTCGGCAGCTAAAAACCTTATATTGTAGTCAAATAAGCTAAAAGGCATATGACTCAAAGGCATCCTTGTCTCAGTTGTACAATCTTGTCGTCTCTCAAAGCATTGTGACAAACCATAAAGCAGGTTATTCTTGCCCTATTGCAACAATGTTTGCATGGTAAGTGCAATACCAGGGTTATTTCCTGCAAAGTCCTTACATGGTGGCTCTTTGAAAATTGGTGAAAGATTATCATTAAAACTGAACACAGCAGCATGACTTGATAGCACAGGAATAGCTGAGTCAATAGAATCAAGTACATAGTCAATTTCAAAATCTTCCTGCATCACTTCATGTACTGTATTCTTTTGCCAAGGTTTTTAAAACTCTGGTTCTACATAAAACTCCTAGAACAATGAAGATATTTTGGTTTAATCAATAAAATATAATAATATGTAAATGGAGTTTTATAACAGTAAAAATTCAATTTTATGTCGGACCAAGCAATTTTCTAATCACAATTCTATATGCTAACTTGTTGTTTAACCAACTAAGCCTAAATGCACCCATAATGTGCTCTACTTCTTTGCTTTACTCATCTAATGCCGATTGATACTCATCTTTAATGGGTTAAAGATGCATTCAGTTGAATTTGCATTTGCCATGTATTAGCTTTTATGACCTTTACTTTACAGAACAAAATGAGGATGCTTGCATGTAAATTTAAATCAATATCATGTAAATACCATACCTGATCGTTGGGATTTACATGCATTGTTTATTGCTTGAGCACATCCTTCCCAAAAAACTTTATCTTTGGTTGTTGGCCATTTGTCGTCCCATGCGTCTTTCCAATACAGACATATATACTGTATTAGCATGCTAGTTTCTTGTGTAGACCACGACACTGGTTTTTCATTCCTGCTAGACAATGGAGTTGCTTAGGAAAGGCTCCTTTTCAAACTACCTTCGCGTAAAGCCAACTTGGGCTTTGGCTTCCATGGACTGTCACCAGTTGACATCTCAAAGCGTCGCTTGGTAGCCATTTTGTTTACGGCGTCATTTACCTGTTTAAAATCGGCATTATAATTTCAAAAATTGCGGTCGAACTGTACCAGGTGCGATGGGCTGCGATGTGATTTTCAGATAGCTTATGCTTCAAAAAAGAAGTATAGAAAGGAAATGCATCTGATTTCTAATCACCTAAGGATATTCTGGCAAATAAAAAACGCTACTGAAACACCACGTCGAAGCATGCTAAATATGGGATCAATTCAATGAACTATAACTTTTGTAAGAATCAAGATCTTGTGGATGATTTTGGTTACACATCAACACCAAACACTCCTTTTCGATATAATAATACAAAATGTAATCAAAATGAGAGGAAATAAGAATAAAATATATGCTAACTGAAGATGAATCAACATTTCTTTTGCAAAACTGTAAAATGTGCCCCCATACTATTTTGCAGTCGTATTTATTTATTTATTTATTTTCCAATACGGCCACCCCTCAACAGTGAGGATTTTTGGCCGGTGTGGTCAGTAGCTAAGTTGTTATAAGCTTAGAAATCATGCATTTAAATGATTCAGTGTTCGTGGCATTCAAGAACAGGTTCTCTGGAAGAGCGTTCCATTGTTCAATAATTCTTGGGTAAAAAGATAGTCTATGGGCTTCAGTTTTACAGGCGATTTGTTTGAAAGAGTGATCCTTGGTATGTCTACTTCTCCTGGTAGGTTGTTGCAAGTTTTCACCCGTATTTACTACAACAAGGCCCTTTATGATCTTGTATAATAATGTTACGCGTGCGATGGCTCTCCTTTTCTCCAATGTATCCCAGCCGAGTTTATCAATCATAACTGTCACACTATCTTGGGGTTGATACCGGGACATTACCCAACGGGCAGCGCGCCTTTGTACCATTTCTACCCTGTGACAACCGTTATTCTCAACACTTTTCCTTGGGTCCCATATAGTTGAACAGTACTCCATCTTAGGTCTAAGGATGGTCTTGTATGCTTTCTCTTTAAGGGTCAGTGATCTTACCTTGAGATTTCTCTTTAGGAAACCAAGAGTCTTGTTACCCTTAGCTGTAATGTTCGAAATATGAGTGTTCCATTTTAAATCTTTAGTCAAATGCACAACAAGGTATTGCGCACACCGCCTGGTCCATAACATAGAATTTGGACAACTTTGGATTCGCCTTTGTTCTCCCGGGTTTCGGGTGTAATTCTTAATCTCCGATCCGAATCAGTACCCTCGCAGGCGCTCCGCGCCGGCTCAGGGATCAGTCAACTGCCGTAAACATGATTTAATCATTAAATATGGATGAACTTAGTAATTTTATTACAAATGAACATGAACCAGACGATTCATACAATACAGATGACGATGTTCTGATTCAAGATGCTAGTGAAGAAAACCAAAACACAAATCCATGGCCTAAACTTGAAGAACTATTCACATTTGTAGCTAAACGAAACAACAATTTACATTTCAAATGTAAGTTGTGTCCATCAAATAAAAAGCCACTATCTACATTTAGAACATCTCATTCGAACCTCAGGAAGCACATAAGAGTAAGTACCTTTGCTGCAGTTTTTTGTTTCAAGCTTAAGCTTGTCTGTTTATGATTAATTGATTATGATGTCTCGTCAATGACAGAGCCATGCATAAGCCTAATATTTTATTAAATCTTTCCTATACTGTAGAGTCTTCACCCTGGCAGCTTAAAAAAGTTCAATGATTTGACTGCACCTCGTGAATCTAAACGAAAGGCATCTGAAACAAAAAATGCTGGAAAAAGCTGTTTTAAACAAATAAAAATGTCTTGGTCCTCGCCATTGCCTTCCGCTCAAATCAGTCAATCCCATTTTGAGGATCTAATTCTGAAATTTGTAACGGACACACTGTCACCACTGTCAGTTGTAGAACAGCAAAGTTTTAAAGATGTACTTTTAAGTCTTCGCCCTAATTTGGAAATGCCTTCCCGCTACAAGATTACTGCAAATCTTGCAAAAACTAAAGATCAGGTGATGGGAAAGGTGAAAGCTGCAATGAGTTGTGTTGAATGGGTAGCCACAACAACAGATTGCTGGACAGTTCATCACCGTTCATATCTTGGAATTACAGCGCATTGGCTAAATATGGAAACAATGAAACAAGAATATGTGGCTCTTACCTACATTTTTGAGTTGGAAGATATCAAATCACTTTCAACCTTATGAACAAATGAATTGTTTATTTTCTCATAAGCAGTAGATTTCATCTTATAGTTATCTTGTGCTTTAATAAGCTTATTCTTTAGGTTCGCTTTAGAGTTTTCTTCTCTCGCCTTTTTCATCTTGACCTTACCACAAAGATACTGTTTACAACTACATATTCATGCATAATATTCAAGTTGACTCATTCAAGAGAGTTATAAGAGTGCATGTTATTTAATTTTGACCTATCCACTGTTTAAGCTAAACGGGCTTGATACAACTGCCCCTGATACAAAATGTCACTGTATGCTAAAAAAACATCAACATGTTTCAGTTTTAGGAATATTACTTATTTGTATCTTGCATAAACATTTACTAAATGTTAATATAGTCCGTTGCACGGTAAACTCCTTTCATATCGCATGGTTGAATTGTCCCCAGTGCCTCATAAACGTCTAGTTTTAAATTAGTTTTAACTATTTCCCTTAAATTATGACACATTACATTTCGAAAACTCCATTTAAATAAAACTCCATTTACACTTTACATCTCTCCCACATAGTGATGTATCGGACAATTGTCCATAACTGCTTTATCCCCAACATTTGGAGCTGGTAGGCCTGTTTCAAAATCTCCAGCATTTGCTGCCTCTCCAAAGAAATTCAAAAAAGTCAATAGTGTTAGATACGCTGTCAACAATATTAGCGTACTTCACCCCGTCTAATCTAATTTAATGTTATATTGGAAACCTTGTGGTAACACAAAATTTCAACACATCTTTTTCCTTTTGGGGCATGTCCATGCGTGCATTTAAAAGATGAGAGCAATTTGAAACCGGCTTCATAAAAAAATAGTAATGTATATGGATCTTTCTGATTGAGGTAGTTTATAAACAGTTAAACATTAAAACGTTCATTTGCTACAGTTGTAATTTTTTTGCTCATATATTGGCCTAATGTCAGTCGTCGATGCAATGCCCTTGACAAAGCTGGGAACGAGCTCCCACCATAAATACTAACATCTCCATGATTTTCGAGTTTGACCTGTAGCTCGCAAAGTGATATGCTGGGGTTTGTATCAACTAAAGCCTCGATAAGCCTTAAGTCCCTCTGGGTTAAATGGCCTGGGATTCCTCCTCTACCTCGACGAGGCTCTGTATTTTTATTTAAACAGAATAAACCCTAGAGTTTTTGGACAGTAGAATTGCTTATTTTAAATTTGTCAGCAATATTTTTGAATTTCCTGGGAAAAGTTTGCGTTTCAGGATCACCTACGTAAATTGTGTCCTAAACATTTACCGCTCACAAATGTTCTTCCTTATTTATGTTCTCCATCGCAATCGACAAAACCGTTTTTTTATACTGTAGTCTATTTATAGTTGTTAGTCAAAAACTTGACAGTTTTTCCTTGACAACTTGGTGTGCGTCAAGATGGTAATGAGGGTTAGGAATGTGTAGACAATAACTCAAAAAATACAGACTGTACAACCCAGCAAACTGCTGAGGATGAAGATCACTGGAGTGAAGATGAGGCAGAAATACCTGCTGGAGTCACCAGCACTTTGTCAACAGCACCAGATTTTGTGACTGATGATGAGCATCAACATATTCTAAATGTTGCACCAGATAAATATTTGGAGGAATTAGTATATTCAGGTATATTTCTTGGACAGAAACGACCTGACAATTGTGATGTTAATTAGGTATAATTATGCATGCCATACTTGTGTATATAAAAATGGTTATAGGTTTTCAATACAAGCAGTTTACTGTTTGAATCTGTGTGCATCTGTGTCCTAAAACAGCTGTTAGACAATACATTTGGCGATGGGGATGCTCTTTAAAGCTTGAAATAGAAATATATATGGCTATTATGGCGAAAAACGTTGGAATAATGCCGTTTGATTGTACTTGTGACATTACAAGTGTGGGACCGAGATGGCATTTCAGTTTTATATTGATGGCATGGGAATCATAGATCCAAGGCAAAAGAAACCTTTATTGCTTCACTCAGCAGGAACGGACGTTCAAGAAGTATATTCAACCTTAGAAGAACCGGCAAGGGGAAGTAAAAATGAGAGAGACAAGTATCAGAAAGCTATGGAAATTATAGACTCTCATTTTACAATTTAGATTAATGTACTGTTCGAGCGACACAAATTTCGGAAAATGCTCCAAGGAAAATAGGTCTATCAGTTTGTTATTCGGTTAACTCACCAAAGTGATAATTGTGAATTTAGGAAGAATAAGAGGGAATATATTCAAGATCAAGTCATTGATAAATGTAGATCAAATAGACTTAGAAGGAAGCTGTTGCAAATGGGTAATGTTAACATTAGATGATGTTCAGAGAGTTGCCAGATCGATGGAAGCGAGTGAAATGCAAGCAGGGAGAATGGAGAGTGATCAACATGTGGAAGTTAACAGCATTGGGAGTGGAAGATGTAAAGGTGATAATACTCATAATAGTAAGCAAGGTCAAAAGTGTTATCGATGCGGAAGGATTGGACATTTTGCTCAAGATAAGTACTTTCAAGATGTGGGTAAAACCTGTAAGAGGTGTGGCAAAATTGGACATTTTTTTGCTGTTGCGTGTAAGAGTCCAGTCGAGGAAACCAGAAGCAGAACAAGTATTCTTAGAGTGTCAGACAAATGTCAAAGAATGAAGAAAAGGTGATGATAAGTATGTGAGGAATGCAAGTGCTCTTGTTGACCTAGTTGTTGGTGGAGTGAGGATAAGGAATGTATTGATAGACTCTGGTGCCTCTTGTAATGTTGTTCATAGATGAACATGGGAAGACCTAAAAGAGCAAGGTATTAAATGTAAGTCAAGGAAAGAAAGCTGAAAGTTATATCCATATGGATCAACAGTGCCAATTGATACGGTGGGAGTTTTCAAGTCCAATGTTCAGTGTGATGATGTAGAAGCAGAGGGAGAATTCGTCGTCATTGCAGGTAGAGGACAAACTCTTCTTGGGCATGAAACTGCTATACAATTGGGTGTTTTAAACCTTGGGTCACAAGCCAATGTGGTGGTGTTGTCGATAGCCAATCAGTTTTTAAAATGTTTTCAAGGTTTGGAAAAACTGAGGAATTACCAAGATAAAATACATATAAATCCGGATGTAAGACCTGTTGCACAAAGTCTAAGACGAATTCCTTTCAGTTTGCAATCGAAAATGGAAGCGAAGGTCCATGAACTTCTCCAGATAGATGTGATTGAAGAGGTAAATGGTCCAACACCATGAGTGAGTCCAGTGTGTGTGGTGCCTAAGCCTAATGGGGATGTCAGGTTATGTGTGGATGAGGAAAGTAGGCAAAGCTGTGGCTAGAGAGAGACATCCAATTCCTATGGTGGATAAAGTTCTTCAAGATATGAATGAGAGTGTCGTGTTTAGTAAGTTAGATTTCACATGCGGTTGCCATCAGGTTGAACTTGAGAAGGACTCTTGTGAGATAACTATGTTCGCTACACATACGGGCCTTTGTTGTTACAAAAGCCTAATGTTTGGGATCACGTCAGCAGCAGAGTTGTACCAGCATATCATTCAGCAAGCGCTCCAAGGATGTGAAGAGGCTCATAATATTTCTGATGATATTATTGTTCATGGTCGAAATTTGGAAGAGCATGATAGAAGATTACCTAAAGTTTTCGATCACCTGCAAGATAAAGGAGTTACTCTGAATCCAGATAAGTGCCAGTTCCAAATTTCCTAAACTGTATTCATGGGTCATGTTCTTTTGGAAAAGGGGATTGCTCCTATGGAAGACAAAGTTAAGGCTATTCTTGAAGCAAGGTAGTGACTTTCTGTTCTCGGTTTATTCCAGATCTTGCGACTACGGCTGAGCCATTGAGGAAAGCGACATGAAAGAATGAAGCAATTTTGTGGGGAGAAGAGCAGAAGGCATTTAAGCTAGTAAAAGAAAAAATAGGAGATGCTGAGACATTACCTTATTTTAGTGGGAATGCTGTTACGCAAAGCATAAAAGATGCAAGTCCAGTTGGGCTTGGAGCTGTTCTTATACAGGAACAAAAAGGGGAACACCGAGTTGTTGCTTATGCAAGTAGAATACTATCAGATGTTGAACGAAGATATTCACAGACAGAAAAAGTGGCCTTAGTCATCGTCTGGGCATGTGAACATTTTCACTTATATCTTTATGGTATTTCGTTTCAGATTTTGGCAAATCACAAACCGCTGGAGGTGATTTATTCAAGTCATTCACAACCATCTGCTAGAATAGATGGGTATTAAGACTTCAACCGTGCAATTTTACTCTAAAGTACGTTCCTGGTCCACAGAATATTGCTTACACATTATCTTGGTTGATGGAAAAAACAAAAGAAACATCACAGAATGTTGCAGAGGGGTATGTTCGTAGTGTGGCAATGTATGTTGTTCCATTAGTGGTGTCTGTTAAGGAAATGAAGATGATAAGGAGTTAACATAGATCAGGCAATGTATTCAAAATGAGTGGAATTCTGGCCCAGCAGCGTATAAAGCAGTGCGGACAGAGTTGTGTGTAGTAGGAAAGCTAGTGTTACGAGGTGTTAGAATTTTCATTCCTCATAATTTACAAAGGCGAGTCATTGACCTGGCCCATGAAGACACCAGTGTATAGTAAAATCGAAACAATGTTTGCATTCAAAGGTGTGGTGGCCTAGTATTAATAGCAAAATGGAACAAAGGTGTAAGACGTGTATTGGATGCCAACTTGTAAGTAATCCATGTGTTCTAGAACCATTTTTTTTTTCCTTTTTTAATATTTAGCAATCAAGTACTACAGCACAAAACATACTCTAGAGGGACCATGTTATTGGTGCATTTTTAGATATTAAAGGCTGGGGCATTTTTTGGAGGGGGCAAAAGATGCTGTACACCCCTCTCGGAAGACAACCTACGCGTCAGGCAGCACTCCTTGAACTCACTCCTTGAAGTCATAACCCATTGCCAAGTCACAACAGTCATCATAATTATAAGATTTTAAGAAAAATAGACGTTCATGCACATTCAATTTTTTATGTACACCTGGTTGATTCAACGAGATTCAGCTGAGATCCTTCACCAGGCTTTCACTTTTTTGGCTTATCCTTGTTCGAATTTAAGACGGATAACGTCTTACTTCTTCAATCAAAACGACTGACAATTGTATTTCCTTTAGTTCCTTCCTTGTTTCCAAGTTGTCTGCCAATGTCTTCATTTGTGCGATCATGTGTCAAATCATCCAGACCTTCCAATGTATTAAAATCCGGCTGATCAGCCTCATGAAAAATATTACTTTCAAGTGTAGACTGTCGAATTTGGTTCTGGGACAGCTGATGTTGTTTTTCTCTCGACCTGCACATGCTCAAGGGTACGTTACGGTACAAGCGAATTTGATACACAATTTGTGTCAGAGGAGTTTGGAGTATTTCTAAAAGAAAATTATATTTTCTATGTAACATCAACACCTCTCTGGCCTCAAGCAAATGGAGACAAAATAGATCCTTAATCAATGCTCTTAAGATTACTCAAATCGAAAAGAAAGATTGGCAACGAGAATTGTTGAAATTCTTACTTATCGTAGTATGCCGCACTCCACGACCGGTTTTTGTCCTGCGAAGATGTTGTTTGGGCAAGAAGTCCGAACTAAACTGCCAGAGTTACGGAAAGAAAGTACGAGACCAGAGTTAATTGGAGTTCAGGATAGGGACAGTGAACTGAAACAGAAAGGCACAGGAAGATGCTTTACCTGGTCTAACTTTAATTTTTGCAAGAACAGGCTGAATTGCTACAACATGATTTTCTCTAGCATAAGGATTGGTACTTGTATTTATTGCTGTTTTCCAGCTTTCTCGGTTCTTCTACAGGTTCCCATCAAGTTTTACTACAGTTGTAAGTCGATCTTGTATATTGATATTTGTAGTAAGCATGATTCTGGCGCCTTCTTTAATCTGAATTTCAGCATCAAGACCACATGTTTCAGATTGTTATAAAAGTTTGAAGTTTTGATCTTTAAAAATATGAACCCTTTAACATATTTTAGTTAACAATATATTTGTGTAACCATTTTAACAACATGTTTTTGCCATCGCAATCATGCTCTTTGTACCCTGTACATGCAAAAAGAAAATGTTCACATGCGCACGCGTCCAACCGCACGTGTCACTCAACTGTTCATAACACTCCCAGCGTTACACGTATCTCATTCACTCTATTTTGCACGTACTGCTTCCAATCCTTATTGTTCTTTATCCAACACAGGGTGGTAAAGGAGTTGGTCCACAGGAAAATATCCTCAGCTTTCACGGATTTTAGAGCTTGCAGAATCGATTTAATTAGTCTTGCCAAGATAAGCGCACCCCCAAAAGCTCTAGACGAGGGATGGTTTGTTTTTTAATAGGAGCCACTCGAGTTTTTGATGCGATAAGATTGACTTCTACGTTTCCATTGGGATGTTCAGTTCGAATCCATGAATCTCATGCCGTGAAGATTCTGTAAAATGAAAGTAGCAACGAGGAACTCCCATTCCATTTAACGCATTTTGACTAGCCATTATGTCCATCCATTGCTTCAAATTTGTTTCCTCCAAAGGATCGTCCCAATCGACATTTCCATTGCACAGGATCTGGAACAAATATTTATTGTAAAAGGCAAGAGTAATCCCAAAGGATCAAACACTTTTGCTGATATCTTCAGAACCGAACGCTTCGTGGTGGGTAATGACTTTGCGTAACTAAGTAAGCCGACTGAATCACAATGTTCCTTACCGTATGAATGTTCAAATCGAGTCCAAGGATCTTTACGTGGCAATTCTCTTCCACCGTCATGGAAACTGATGACTGTGTAGGAGGGTTTTCAGAAATGATTGGGGACTTTGGCATTTCAATACTCCCAGCGTTACTGGATAACGTAGCTTGCTCTGCGGCAATCTTTTCTCTAACTTCCTTAGAATTCGTAAACCACTTTTGTAAGGTGAAGCCTCCACCTCTCATTAGTTCCTTTGCCGACTCATAAACATTGAATGTTTGCGAATCAGTCAAGGCACCTCCCGCAAAATCATCAACATACAACGAATTTCTCAGTAATTCGACAACAACAGGGTCGGTTGTATTTTGGGTAGACAAATGCTGTTCGATAGTACTCACCAAAATGGTCGGACTAGGTTTCAGTCCAAATGGAAGACGTTGAAACCGATAATGCCATACCACGGGGTGTTCTTTCTCAATGTTGTCGAACCATAGGAAATTAATCATATTTCTATCGTCTGGTGCAATTTGAATCTGATGAAATGCTTTTTCTATGTCGGCTGTTAATCCGATAGGGTGCTCTCGAAAACGTATAATTGTGTCAAATAGAGAAGGCACCAAGTTCGGACCCTTCTCTAAACAGTCATTTAGTGATTGGTCCTCTTTTGAAGACTTGGCCTACGCATCAAATACAATACGTAGTTTGAATGTCTCCTTGTCTTGTCGTATGACACCTTGGTGTGGAAGAAAGTAACCATCGTTCTCGTTTACAGTTGCTTGCTCTATACTACCCGTTCGTTCTTGTTCACGGATAATGTTATCATAGTCCCAGAATAATGCTTTATCTGTCTTCAAACGAGACTGTAGTTGTCACAAACGCTTGATACTCATATCGTACCCACTAGATTTTATAACCCTTTTTTCTTTCCATGGTAATTGGACCTCGTAACGACCCACTTCAGCCTTAGATTCAGCGCCAGGTAAGCAAGAACTCTGTTTCAGTTCCGTCTGCCCCTTGATTCCAATTGCCTCAGTTCTCCAAAATTGCTGAACCGCATCAGTATGATCTTCAACACTTTCACTGCCCATTATCACATCAGAACTCGAACTGTCAAGAATCAAGCTCGAAACAAAAACTTCCGCAAAATTCTCGTTACATGTTGTAGGACCTGATATTACCCATCCAAATTCGCTTTTGATCACAACAGGCCCTCCATCACCATGAACAATTTCTCCGGATGTGTAGTTGAAGTAATAATCAGAACCGATCAGTATGTCAATGTCACTGCTTACGTCTGATCCGTTTATCACGCTACCATCTGCTAACTCCAGGTCTTGCAAATGGCGGTACTGTGAGATGTTAATGGTGGTAGATAACGGCGAGCAGATCTTCGGAAAACATAACGCAGCGACTGTGTGATAACAGGTTGTTCTTTCTAATGACACCTCGACCAAATCACATTTCTGTTTCGTAAATCGCATGTATTCAAATTAAACCGAATGTATTCAAATTCAGCGTTTCAGTTTTAACTGGTGTGAGTCCTAACTTCGCTTTGAGTGAATTTGTCACATACAAGCACTGGCTACCACTGTCCAAGAGAATTCGAGCCTGAACCTCTTTGGACCCAGTTGACAAACGTACGTTGGTAACTGCAGTTTGTAAGAGTACTTGACGCCGTTCTGTACTTGGCGCGGGTTGTAGTGGTATGGACCACTGCAGGTGTGGCATGGGTACTATGCTCTTGATTGCCATTCGGTCTTACTTGCTTACTATGATTCTCTGTTTGGGGCGTTGGTTTTGTGTTTCCATGGGGAGGGAACGTTGGGTTCCCAGGCAGTGGGCTTTGTGTGTGACAAATAGATTGATGGTGCTTACCCTTACACCGCCTACAACACTTCGATGGTTCACATTGGTCAGCTCGGTGGTTTTTACCCAAACAGGTAAAGCATCGATTGGATCGCTTGAGAATTTGCTTCCACGCGTTGATGTCAACTACCTTTTTGCACGACTCATTTTCACAAGAAGCTGAGAAATGAAATTCATTGCAATAAGCACATTGTATGCCCTTTTCAGTTGACCCAGTGTGGTTAGCCACTAACGAAGCAGCTGCACTGAAGTTAGGTTTGTTCAAATGTGGTTTTCGACTTTCAGTGTTAATTTTTACGTTTTCGCTGACTTCTCGCGCTTCAACCTCTTGTAAAATGACATCCAAAATTTCAGAAATGTCCCAAATTTCTTTCTTGGTTGTGCGTGCAATTTGAATTCGAACCTGTTGTGGTAATTTTGCCATAATTACAGGGATTAATAAACTCCCATATTGCTCGGAATCAACACCTAAAGAGGTCAGACCTCTTGTATGAACGCTGATCTTGTCATAGACATATCTTAATTGTGATGATTTGTCTGTTAAACAAGCTGGGATTCTCATCAACTCGTCCATATGGGCTGATATAGTTTGCTGCCTTTTTCCAAAGCGCTGTTGCAAAATTTCTACTGCAGCATCATAATTATCTTCCAACACTGTTAGTCCCTGAATTGCTCGAAGTGCATGACTTTCCAGTAAGGAATTAAGGTAGTTGAATTTATCTATTTTAGATAATCCTGAGTTTCTATGAACTGCACTCTCAAAACTATCCCAAAAGGTTCAATAGCTCGTAATATCGCCCTTAAATTTTGGCAAAATGAGTTTCGGCAATTTTGGGCGACAATAATTTGACCTGCCTACTATAAAACAGTTCTGGTAAAAAATAATACCATTCACAATCACCCAAATAATTTTAGGGAAATAAACTCAACAGAAATGTGAAATGTCAATTTCGTGTTAAGTGCTTGATATTGCAATAAATTACCTTGGAGTATCCCACTACCGAAGCCAACACGGAACATGTTTTGAGCTTTTTGCATGTAGGTGAAGACTTGGCAATCCAGCCTGTATATGACACTGGCATAATTCGTAATATGCCTGACTTGAATCAGTTTTGTCTCCAGTTCTGGTTTTAATTTTCACTCTGCATGATACTTTTGCTGAAGTAATTTTATGTGGTTCCACATCTACACCTTTTTTTGCCTTTTTTGATGACACAATAACTTCTTTGACTTCACTGGCTTCTTTATCTGGGTCACTTGAAACTAACTATGCAAAATGCTGAACAGCTGTAACCGGATATTGAGATTTGGATTGTTAATTTTATGGTTGTTTTGTTTTGATCAATGCCTTCAATGGCTTTTAATTTTTCACTGTGCTTTCATAGCTTTAAAATTTGCCTTCTGTTCTTCCATACTTTCAAAAGATTTTCCCCACTATTATACATAACAAGACTGTGCTCAAACATGCAACTTTGACGAACAAAAACACCTTTGCTGAGTTCTCATCTTTGTCAAAAAACTCATCTTTGTCAAAAGCAAATAGTAACAAAAAATTGAAATTGAATCTCATACCCAATAGTAAAAAAATTACTGAAGTGATTACCAAAATTTCAAAAAAATGACCAAGTAATTAATTACCAAAATTATTGAAAGTAATGTAAATTACCAAGTCTGGTCACACTAGATAGGGTCATAACACAACTTCAATAGCTTTGTTCGGGGGAAATATAATTTTCTCTTAGAAAGGGGTCCACATCCACAAAATACTCCACCAGCCGATTCAGAACTTCCTAGCCTAGTACACCCATCCAAAATGACAGAGAAGTTATCATTCAAATGATGACCCTACTTTTTAAATCCAACTTTATACACAAATGGTAAATGCTAGCAGACATTAATTCCTTATACATGAAGGACATGCAAATAAATTTCCAATGTAATCTAAATTAAGTGGCTTCTATGAAAAGATGGAAACCAGTTTTACAATTTTTGGGTGTGAATATTTAATGAAAAATATAAATATTTTGCACGCTGACACTTTAACATGACATGAACTCTATGTGTCATAACCTTCTCTTTTACATTGAGTTTTAATGTTGTATATCGCCATCTGCCCAAGGACATAGACATGGAATTCGCCATTGTTTGCTATTATACTATGTATTATACAAATTATACTTCATCATGCCATTGCAAGATGATATATTGTATCCATGTGGAATGTAATAGCAATATGAGGAACAATTTGAGTTCCTTGAAGTTAGGCATGAGACTTTTTCCTTTCAAACAAAAGAAGTTGATCGATAGACCAATTGCAAAACTTAGTGACCGCGCCTTCGTGCAACATGGAAACGAGGCTTATTATGCAAAAAACAATATTTGTATTTTTTGCAGTACAAAGCTATTCGCCGAGTTATATGCCGGTTTTCGCCTTTGTTTTACATATTTTTCAATACCTTTCAGCTTGGTTTCATCGTTGTCATCATAGTTTTCAGATTAGGAAATTTTGCCTTTCAATTGAGGCGTTTTTGTGGTGTTTTCATTAATCTTTTCGGCTGCTTTCATCGAGGAAGTATGGAAAAGGCCGACACAAACTCAGGTAAAAATTTAGTTTTTCCCAACTATTTCGTCTCAAGTTTTGAAAATGTATTTCATTTTTCTCCCTCTTATTTGTGCAAAATTTGGCGATATATATTTGGTGCAAAATCTATGTTTTTTATGTCAAAAATTATTGAAAAGTGACAGTCAGATTATATAATTTTCAAACCTGATGACTGAAATGGCTTCATTTATTCAAATTTATTCACAAATATCACTGTATTTTTTTTCTTTATACCACAGTAATACTGTTAAAATGGTCAAAAGTAACTGACTGAAATGTTTTTGTTTATTTTCGTTTTAATAAAGTACAGACGATGCATAGCTTGCATGCCGGCCTGAAGGCCGAATTTTATAAAAGTCGAATTCGAATGCATCTGAGTTTGCATATGAATTCTGCATTTTTGTTAGTACAAAACACTATTCTTTCTATCTACTACCATGCAATAGATGTTCAATAAGGGTTAACCAGGAATACTTGAAAAGGAAAGGATCCCGTTCACCATCGTAAACGGAAAAACACTTGCGAACTCCGGTTTAAATATTTTTCGCTTTCGACTTTGCCATCATGTAAAGGTTTATCTTAAAAAACGCTGCAGCTCGCATTGTGGCCTTTATAGTATGTTATTGCCAGAAAAGGAATATTCAAATGGCAATTCAAAATAGACAATCATATGTTTTGGTTATAAGTATTTTACTACCCATGTCATGCATGTGTGGCAAGTTGTTTTGCTTTTCAGTCGGCATCACATCACATGTACTGTACTCTGTAGTCTATATACACAGGGAAAATAAACATAAAACTCCGTTGCTTATTTTATCTCTTATAGTTTTTGTCAACAGATTTCTACTATTTTTTTTGCTGAGCTGAAAAATTGCTGTCAAATTACATCTTATTGATCGATAAAATTGGTGTAAAAAAATTTTAGATGAGAAATGTGAACATGCATGGTGGTTTGTTCGATCGTGACTTTTCAATAATTTTTGACATAAAAAACATAGATTTTGCACCAAATATATATCGCCAAATTTTGCACAAATAAGAGGGAGAAAAATGAAATACATTTTCAAAACTTGAGACGAAATAGTTTGGAAAAACAAAACTTTTACCTGAGTTTGTGTCGGCCTTTTCTATATTTCCCAGACGAAAGCAGCCGAAAAGATTAATGAAAATACCACCAAAACGCCTCGATTGAAAGGCAAAACTTCCTAACCTGAAAACTATGATAACAAGGATGAAACCAAGCTGAAAGGAATCGAAAAATATGTAAAACAAAGGCGAAAAACGGCATATAACTCGGCAAATAGCTTTGTACTACAAAAAATACAAATATTGTTTTTTGCATAATAAGCCTCGTTTCCATGTTGAGCGAAGGCGCGGTTACTAAGTTTTACAATTGGTCTATAGAAACAAAATTACCAGGTATAAATAAACTTGACAAGAATGGAAAAAATTGCTCTAAAGTTACAGAGTATCTCGTGAACAGTCTAGTTTCCTCCCCCCCCTTATAGGCCCCCCTGTTTAAATGAAAGTTGCCTTTAGGGGTAACTCTACAATTACTACATTACAACACAGGACTTGTTCAACTGGTAGTTAACTGATTTGAAGTGTTTGGGTAATGGAGTTCCACAGTTCCACATTTTGGAGGAGGCAAAAACAGATATAATGATGATATATTTGTTTGAACTACCTTGCATCTTTCTAATAGTAAGCTCAGTAAAACAGAAGTGTAGCAGCCGTCGTAAGGTAGCCACTGATTGGCTAAAAATGTTATCAGAACACCGAGAACACCGAGCCAATAGGAACACATATTTTACTAGTTCCAGTCTAATTTAATTGTTTCGCATGCCAAGGAAAACCCCGAGAGATATTTTACATCGCGTCTATCTATTTTCTTGACGATGTTTAATAAAATTTTCGAATTTGAGGAAGACCAATCTTTCTTTCTTTCATCAAATATTAAAAATGTCATAGGCGAGGTTTTGGATATTTGTGCCTTCATCCGTAGATCGCATTTTAATGGAGCAAGACAACAAGTAAGTCAAAAGTAATAAATAACTTCATATTTAATATTGTCTTCTCATATTTTCTCTTTTATATTAAATATTTAAACAACAACAGCTTGATACAACCGTCCCAGATTAAATAATTTTCTATTGATTTCAAGCAAATGATTTATATTAACACATATGAAAACAAAATAAAGTAATATTAAAATAACGCTCATTATTTACAGCATGCTCAACCTCAAATATTATATACTTCAAATATTTCTTTCTCAACCTCAAATATTTCTTTATTTTTTTGACTTCTTTGCTTTGCACAATGAGCATACCCTGTTAGGAATAAGAAAAGTACGAAGTGACTGTCTCATTCATAATCGCAGACATGTCTTATTGGCACTCTTTATTCTGAAGGGCACAGATGATTATGGTTTCTCTATATTAATTATAGTATTATACTTTACAGGTCTAATCTGATATGATTAATTTATTATGGATTCATGCACAAAAGATTTCAAGGTAAGTTTGGACAACCCAGATGTGTCTGCAGTATGTAAAGGCTTGATCTAATGCAGTTATTGTGACTAAATGCACATTGCATTTAGTGCAACTTCATTCATGTTAACCTATCTGGCTGAATAGATATTGCCAAAATTTAATAGTTATATATTCTTTTATTAACATACAGTTACTGTATATATCTTACAATTTTCCCCTCGGAACCTTCGTTAGACCAAGGCAGTGTAAATGAAAATAGCTTTTACCAGGACACTTTAGAAAATATATAAAATCACTTAAAAAATTGTAGTATTCTGACTTCTTGTACAACTATTGCATGCATAGAAATTTGCTGACTTGGGTATCTATATATTTTGTAGGGTTATTTATTCACCTTCTCTGGATCTGAGGCTTCGCACAAGAGCATATTTTTTTCCTCCTCAGATTCCCTTTGCTGAAAATATATCATAATCTGCATTAATACCGTCTGATGTGGGTATAGATAAGGTAATCAAAATCTCATATGCATCTTCACTTTAAAGAAATATTAGAAGTAGTGACCATGGTACCTTGTGCATGTTTATTGTTACTTGGAAAAAAATACCTGTTTACATGTGCACCACACATATCCACCAGTACTGCCTTCACTTCGGACTTCAACATCTCTGCTGTTGGTATTTTTTGATGCTGCAAGTAAAGTTATTAAGTAATGTCAGCCGAGTACATGCAATGCAAAAAATAATGAGAAGAATATTAGCTATATAATATTATTAAAATATAAATATGCACTTCTTGGAAGGACACCAATGGTCCCCGCAGCAAAAAAGCCTTTTTCTATAAGAGTCTAGTTGCAAATGAATAGTAAGCTAATTAAGTTCATTGTAGGAATTAAGAGTAATACTGCAAGTATGAAGTAAGGATCGATGTATACCAGGGTATCATATTTGCATTAGTGATTGTGAAAATTAATTTAATGACGTACCATTTGTAGGAACATTTTCGATTGTCCTCAATTCATCATCAGAATGATCTGAGGTTGTTGTTTCAGATTCATCATGGTCGCTTGATGAACTGCATTCTTCAAATCTCTTCATTGCTGCCTCAAAACCCTGTTATTTGGAAAAAACAAAATGTGTGATACCTATAATCAAATTGGTATGTATATGGAAAATGAAAGGGGTTTGTATTTGTGCAATGAATTAGTTTGAATTCAGTCGAATTTTCCAAAAAATATCAGAGCTATTGTGGTCTTCCTAACATCTAAAAACGAATAATGTACACTGTGCTTTGTGCTTACCTTTTTGAATGATCCTCTACTTTTAGGCGTTGCTTGGTTAAACCAATTTTTAGTGTTTGGTGTAAGTATCTAATATTTGAAATACAAAAAAAGAAGAAAATATTTAAAAATCAAGTTGACGGTTGTTAAAATTTATATTTTAGACACTGATTAAATTGATCTTAAGTTATATTTATTCATACAAATTTATGTTGATATTAAATAAATGTGAGCAAAGCCGAGAAATAGTTTCAACCTACCAATGGATTGTTTTCCATATTATTGACATTTGGTGGCACGTTTGTCATAATGTTTTCAATATATTTTTGGGGGAGGACTTGCGGGCGAAAAAAAAAAATTTGGGGGAGGACTTGCGGGCGGGAAAATTAGGGCGGGAAGATTAGCCCGCGGGAACGGGCGGAGGGTGAAAAACCGTCTGCCAGGTTTCTATATGATTTCTATTGCCGCCCTTTTCACGCCCATTTTAGTAGTTTATTCCAACAGCCAATCAGAGTTTAAATTAGATAATATCTAATTACATTATGAAATCGACAACTATTAAAGTTGACATGTAAACAATGTTAGCGATAAATGTATGAGCGCCACCCAAAGCGATATATTGGCTATGAGTGAATCAGACACTCCAAAAACTCTGAAAAAAACTGTACCAAAAGGAAGAAGACCGACAGCTGCGACAGTAAATGATTTTTGCAGGCTATGTAAGTGTCCTTTAAAACTTAAGTTTGGGAATTTTGAGAAAGCCTCGTACGTATCGTCTGAACAATTTTTCAAACCACCGTGCAGGAAAGACTGTAGTGATAGAACTTTGTGTGAGCTGTTGACAGATTTAAATATATGCGTCGAAAGGAATCCTGAGTTATCAGAATGGACTTGTAGGCCATGTGCATGCAAAATATTCAATGCAAACGGCCTTTTTTTGTGGATAAATTCTGTGGTCAACGTGTCTAGTTCTGGCAATGAAAAATCCAGGGAGAAACGTCAATTACCAACAACTATAGATAGTCCCGAACGCAGTCCGCGAGTAAAAAAACGACCAAACTCTACAAGTAAGAGAGAGACAGTCAACAGAAAATCGTTGTTTGAAAGGGAAAATATAGCAGATTCACAAGCAACCAAAAGTGATATAGAAAAAGATCATCATGCCGCCTAGGATGTTTTTTTTGTGGCAATGAACATAGAACAGCTTGTTTACCACGAAACTTCCACTCAAGTAAAAGTTATCGTTATTAATCGCAACGGTAGAATGCAACAGAGCCATGAATTTGATGACATGACGAAATCCTTAATAATAAACATCGTCAATAAAAAATGGAAAACTGTTGCAAATGTTATGTACAAACATCCATGTTTGCAAAGGGAATTAGTTGAGCCACTAAAAAGATGTGTCGCTAATTAATTTAAAGTGTACTGTGGCAATAGTTCGGAATCGATGATGAAACAGAATAGTCCTGTGAACTTGGAAACATTTTCGAATAAGTTCTTGGTCAACGAGGTACGACACTTTGGATGGCTTGTGTGTCAGGCGCATGCAATGCTTGTTCCAATATGAAAGTAAAGCAAATTAATGCTATAGCTTTGGCTTCCGCCGTCGTAGCAAGATGTCGAAACCAGAAGATGTCTGCAGTGGCATACCGTATTTCTGCTATTCTCTTTCATAGTGGCACTAAATACGACGACATTTGGCGTTTACATAAACTTTCTGTTTGCATGTCTCCTGACATGATTGTCGAGATGCAAAAGAAAATGGGCGAGAGTTGCGATAGAAAGCTTCTTGTCTGGAAAAAAGAGATTGAGAAAAACCGAAAAGCCATGTTACTTCTGGAGGAAGTAAAGAAGAAGCAAGTCCTTGTGCCAGATGAAGATGATATGGAAGTTGATGTGGAAGTATGTTTTTCTGAGGAGACTGTATCTGGGTATAGAACATTTGCAGCTGACACGTACAATCATTGTAAGGAAGTACTGAACAGAGTTACTAACAACAATTGCACTATCAACGATGATCATTTGGTAGCAGCAATAAACCTTTTGTCATCTGAAAAGCTTCCATTGTATAAGTAAGTATACTCAGTTTACTTTTCTTGTTCACCTGGTGTTTCTAATTCAGTAATTGTTCATTAATTAAATTGTCAAATGTTGTTGTTTTGACTGTCCACAGTATATGCTATCCAAAAATTTCCAATTGCGTTTTAAAATGCGGTTTTGTCTTTACTGTCTTTTATGTCATTCATTCCTAGCTCCATTTATCTTAGATTTTGATATTTTTTATGAAACTATATTTCGACAATTCTTTTACCGTACTAAACTCAAGATGAGTTTTAGAAAAAAAAAACAAGGCATAATTTTCTACGTAATATTTCGATTATATTTTATGGTCATTGTCAAAATGCTACACTCCACTATTACTGCATCATGCAATCATGTATGTACACGTTGCAATGGCACAATACCATGAAAAGATACCCCAAACAAGTATACGAGTTTAAAATATATCATCTTTGAGTATGTTTGTTCCTTCTTTTATGAAATTCTCATTTTAATAAATAATATACTGTCACATATAATTATTTTTTGTTTTGATTTATTTTTAGTGCAAAGTTTGAGAAAGTTTGCAGTATTGTGATGAGTGGCGAAAATTCAAACAAGTCAGTAAGTCAGTCAGACAGTCAGTCAGTCAGACAGACAGTCAGTCATAGTGTAAACTTTACGGGGGGTAGATTGATTTATGCGTATAGTACCTTTTTGTATATGATCTGTAATTTAAAGTTTTTAAATCAGTTTAACTTGCTTTATTTATTAATTCTCTACATCCCTTTTGCTAAGTTCACCAAAATATTGAGGAATTTTGACCGTTACTGTAAATTTTGAAGCATTGCTTTTCCGCAGTTTGGGTTTTGTTTCAAAGGGATTTGCCCCCGGAACACCCGATTTTTTTCCTATACGTCGCAACTGCGCATGTGCCATTGAGCCTTCAATATTATTCATGATGTAAAGAAACGAGGAGCGACGACCATTGCTTCAAAACATTCCGGGCGTAAAAATCGTGCAATTCTTTGAGAATCTACACAATTTATGAACTTATGTTATGATTTACGAGCATTCAATTCGACACAAATATAATTTGGAAGCTTTATTCCATAAATAGAGCTACATAAGAGGTTAGGAAGAAACGACGCTGTGTTGTTTATGTATTGATAGATCTCTAATCTCTTACACAAATGACGAATATATATTATGTCGATAGCAAGTCGATGCCTGGTATTCTGCATACAGTACATAAATGATACTATACAAAACGGGCATTTTGTGCAGTAATCAAATCATTTTGGCGGTATACAGTATTGATTATAAGTATATTGTTTTGTATCGATTTACGCGTCGAAGTATCCGCATCATAGACATAATATATGCACCGCGGTTTATTTACATTATTTACAACGCAACTATTTTGGCTATTCTTATGAAATGACGGTAAATTGTTGCCATCATATAAATGTAGTGAATGTAGTCACAGTTGTTTGACGAAGAAAAGAGACTAAACTGAGAAAATCGCGCCCGGTTTACATGGGCAACTAAAATTATAATTTAATAGTGACAGTATTTGCGACTAACGTAACTTGAGTACTTTGAGTAATTTCCTTTTGATTAATGTTTAACCTAGTTCATTATATTTTTACTGGCATAAGTCAAAATGTTTATGTTGGGAAAACGTGTTGCTTAGGTATTACAGGGCATGAAAACTTTGCACTATCCTTGGATCCCTAGTTGTAGACTAGTTGGTGATAACATTGACATTAATGCACAAGCCAAAATACAAAGTCAGACACACAAACCGTTCAATTCATTGGACTCAGCAGTATGCAATTCGAAATCGCACAAACGAGCCATCGTTTGAAACGGAATGTCCACAGAAACCTTTGAAAGATATTGAGTTAATCAACTTGTTGCCTGATAAGCAAGTACAAGAAAACCTGAAGATGCGGTGGGCAGTATTGGTAGGGAGAGTTATTTGCAAATACTTGACAAAGTTCAAACACTTAAACCGTGTTGCTGTTTACCATATCGATCATGCATACTCGAAAGAGATGACATCTGTATCTGACCTAGTAAGTGTGTTATTAATAACAGATCATATACACCTTCATCAATTGAAGGCCAGAGTATATGGCTGGCAGTGCATGATTTAAAAATGTGGAAAAAAAAGAGCATCAAACGTTTTACTCAGTGGCGTAACGCAACCTCCCAAGGCCCCCTGTCAAATTTTTAAGTGGGGCCCTATAGCGAGCTGGGGGGGGGGGTATAAAAAATTTTTTGAACCATACCATTAAAAAAAGGGTTAAAAAAATTTGCAGACTATGACAAGTAAAAAAAAAGTCACAGAAACTTTTCATCATCCATGTCTACTAAAAAAAGGGGTCCAATTTCATAATTTCCTTCTTTTGTGGGCCACCCGTTGCAAATTTTCTGGGCCTCTATAACTGAGGCTCTGGCCAATTTGCCCAACATACTAGCAAATTTTTATTGTTATTTTTGGTGGGGCCCCCCCATCTCTGGACACCTGGTTACGCCACTGGTTTTACTATAGGGATGTTTGTCATATCCCCTCGTAATATCAATAATACCATGTTAGTATTATTAGGAAAACTATTGGCACCACAGAATTTAGGCTAAATGCCCTTCTCAACTGGAAATACATTTTTGGTCAAATCCCCTTTTGTATTGATTGACTAGTTAGTGAGGGACAACTGCATGAGTCTGTAAGCCAAAAGTGTAAACTAAATAAGAGTTGGCAGACAATTTTGTTCATCAAACTTCTGAAGTGCCAGATATGTTGGTTGGTTAGATGATTATTGAAATATATTCCAAAACAGTATTGTAATATTAGTGTTTTTATATTTTACTAGTGCAGCCTTGGTATCAATTTCTACAATACTAATGTAGCAAGTGAGATTGCTCAGATGCTCCAAGAAGATCAGACGAAATATGTACCAAACTGCACTATCGCTCAGGAAAAGATAGTTTTAGAAACAGTACCACTGCAAGGGGACCAGCTATTTGAAGAGAGAGCGAGAAATACAAAATGGACCTTTCAGGATGGGGATAATGCCTGGGATAGACTCGATGGCATTGCTACAGAATTTGCAGATTGGCGTGCTAAACTTAACTTGTTCATGGTTAGTATGAGCTACTATTTTCAGTGTAAGTAGCAGGAATGTTTGAAGAAATCCATTAGCTTTGACACCTGTGCACAGCCATGCATCTGTCTGGAGGATCAGATGCTTGCTTTTCCATTAGCTGTTACATGTACTTACTATTACTGCACAAGTGTATCCTCTTAAAAAAAAGTCTCCTGTACATTTAAGATAAATACATGGCTATAAATAGTTGACTGGTTAACCTACAGTATTTACTGCACAGTGTAATGTCAATGATTGAACCATTTGTAGGTAAATTTGTGTAGCAGTAGAGTAAAATACTCTTGTATAAGATAGAGCAAAATAATAAGGTAAAGCTTAAGCATTTTGTTAAATATTTTATCATTAACAATGCAATATATTATTTGTCTCAAGGTTGAGTTTGACACATTTACAAATCACTCTTCGGTGTCTGAGATTGGGACCTCACGAGCAAGCATGAACCGATCAAACAAAACAAATGCAAGCAAAGGTGTTGAAAACCACTACAACGAGTACAAAGATTTTCATCGTTGTGAGGTGGAGGCACATATATGTGCGTCATTCATGAAAATGTCTGAGATGGCAAGCATGGATGGTAAGTACACTCAATACAGTATGGTATGGTATGGTGCAGTACAGTTACATTAACCCATTAGAGCGCAAGACTTTCCCCTTGATGAGTAAAGTTGTCTGGTGTTATCTAGACAGAGTAAAAGAATAAAGTAGGGAGCATTGCTGCCTAATGGGTTAATTATATTTAAACAGATGCACTATACAATTCACATGAAACTACACCATGGTATTTTTTTTAATAAAGAAAACCCTAACTATGAAATACCCGACAGAAATACACCTAAAGAGGAACAACGAAAATGGTTTCTTGAATTGTGCACAAAATTTATTGAAGAGTTTGTCACAGAAAGCCAGGATGTAGACACACTGGTGCAACAAGTGGAACAGCTTGTACATAAGAAAAAACCCCAACAGTATGTGTGTCGTATTGAAGGATGTGATCAGAAATATGTTTTCCACTCACTAAGAGTGAAGTAAGTATTTAGGAAATCAAATTTCCTTCCATTTTATCAATTAGTTGATAATGATCTCCCACTTTCTTTCCTTTCTTTACTATTAGATGCCACTGGACAAAATTATAACTTAAATAAATATTTTCTAAATTTAATAATACTTAACGGCGACCTGACAGTCCGTTCATGTTGTGTATAAATTAGCATTGCTTAGATAAGGGAATATACATATATAGGTCTCTTTATCTCTTATTTTTTTTCACAGGCATTAAATTACATGTCATAATGTCATATTCTCAAAATATGAAGCAAGCAATGGTGAGAGAGATGAATTTGGTTTCTACCATTGTAGATCCTCTTGCGGTTTTGTTTTTTCTACTAAAGCAATACGAAACAGGTGTGATATTACCATTTGCTATGTCAATTTAGCACAATTATGCAGTTGGGAAATTACTAATGCATACGCTAAAAATGATGTCCTTGTTAACCCATTCAGGCAAAATACACCCTAGTTCGTCCTACTGTTTGTTTCATGCTAATGCCAGACAACTTTAATTAATTCACTGTGCTTATTTCATAGGCATGAAACTAGTAAACATGGTCAAACCTACATAGATGATCAAGTGTGCAAATCAACTGATATGACTGGCAAGAATGAATGTGAAGATTATATGTACAACTACCACAGGTCTAAGCTTGCATTTGGTCTAAGCTTGCATTTGGCCTTATCTTGTTCGACTATCAAGATGCAATTAAAGAAGGTGATGGCGAAAGACTTTATGAAATTTATAAGGTGTGTTTGTTGCTATTCAAGGCAAACAAGAAAAGCAAATATGCATATGTAGTCCTTCTATACCTTGTAAAGATTGTGGCTATTCTATCTAAGAGAGATGCACACAGCTTAAAATGGAACAGATTTTTTAATAAGCATGGTACGAAATCAGGAAATATCCCCCTTGATCTTAGAATAGAGCAGCTAAACAAGATTGTGAAGACCATGTGGAGGTCACTTGGGGCGAATCTTAACGAATCATCAGCTGCCCGACTTGCAAACACAGTTGATGAAATGGAACGAATTCTCAACTCTGTGGATAATGACTGTGGAATTCAATCAGCCATTGGTTACAGATCACAGGGCAATCCATGTGCTGCTGTCATTTACTTGCAATCGGGGCTTTTACATACCAAAAAGGCAGACATGGGCATCCATCGTTTCCAAAATTTCCACGCAGTCTACTCGGAAGTTTGAATTTCAAAGATTTACACTCATGGATGATTGAACATATTAAAACATGGGAAACTCTGTATGATTTAAATAAAACCTGATTTTATTAACTCCTAAGGCTCATTTCCACTCATTGCAAGATTGAACTTGCAAGCTCACAGCGAGTACTTTCATCCAATCACAATACTCGACAGTTCATTGTAATTAGATACAAGCACTTGAGCACAGTGAGCTTGCAAGTTTTTTGCGATGAGTGGAAATGAGCCTTAATACTGCTTACATAATGTATTTTCAGTCATTTCTCAGGTGGCATTATTTTTAATAAACATTGCTTAAATATAAAGTCAGGCCATCATAAAGCAAAAGAGGTTATTACCCGCCTTTGCAACAATTAAAAATTCATTAAATTTAATGCATGAGCTCCTCGGCCTTCTTAAAAATAATAACCTTGCACTGCGCACTTGAGAAAGTTCTTGAAACAAGGTAATGTCAATAAGCTATTGGGTGAAGCTACTGTATTATTAATAAATATACATATACTGTATACAGCTAACTTTTATACACTTAATTGATGGTTTTTCGAAGCAAGCAAACAATGTTGGTCACAAGTGCAACAGACTTGTTGCAAATTCTTGCTTTGAAACACCTTAATTTAATTTTTATATATAGCTGTACACAATTGGGTTAACCCCAAAACTGTAACATCGCCAACTATTTCGGACATTGAGCCCGTAACGCGCAAGCGGATATCCCCATGAAATTCAATATTTTTGGTACAGAATTGTATGAAATACATAGGAATCGGAAAAAAAATATCAAATTATGAAATGGTTCCTTTAATATCAGTATTTGCCTAGATGGAGTACAGTTCCTATATGGTGTATGAACACTATCATAAAAAAAAATAGCACTTACAACCGCATCTTATCTTTCGTTTCGAAATTCGCATACTGAACCACCTCGCCTAATAAGTTTGTATACAGACTCAGGCAAACCCGGTCGCTCCTCGATTTTCATAGCTCAATTTCAGAATTTTCCTAATTGCGTTCCAATTTGCCTAGATGGATCACCAAACGTGAACGTCCTTGCCATCTGCTTCCAAAAAATCGGCTTCTCAAAAATAGGAGAAACCTTTTGTTTTTTCCATTAAATATCGTGATTTGCGTGGACACTTAGAATATTTATGCACTCGTAAACATTTGTGATCGTCGTGAGTTTGTCGCGCGTTTATAGACAAAATTTCGAGCAAAAACGTACTCAAAACAGCTTGAATTTGGTATCAAAATAATTGGCACGATGTGTAGGTTGCAATCCTGCAATCAATTCTGGGATACATGCAGTACGTTCATTATTATCAGTGGCTAAAGGTATTGACACTACACTTCCGGTTTTCTCCCGCAATAATTTACACTGCTGGCGCGAAATTCCAATATGTAAATATACTAGTTTGAATAACAAATGTCTGACGTGCTTCATAAATATTGTAATTTTGAAAAGTTTAAAAGTGAAATTTTTATTGATATGAATCACTGCCTTCAGTATGTGAATAATCAATGCATTAACCCCGAAGAAATTGTATATACAGTACATTTATCAAATAATGTTTTGAAGCATTGGCAAGACTTGAAGAACAGCCAAGTATTAGCAACAGCCTGCATTAGCTTTGTTGAAATATTGAATCTTTTCCTGTCTCAAAATCACGCAATTTTAATAAATAAGACCTGCAAAAGACTCGAAGAACGCTTAAGAAGACTAGCTTCAAATGCAAAAAAGAATTCCAGGGGGAAAAGCGACCAAAAGTATGTAGATTTTGTTAAACAGGTTAAGAATATAGCAATTCGCAACGATGAAATTGTGAGAGCAGGTGACTTAGAGAAAGAGTTGGGAGAATTAAAAGCGAAACATATCGTTTTGGAACAAGAAAAAGGTGAACTTCAGCGACGTTGTGATGAGCTATACCAGGGAAGTTGCAATACAGGCAAGTTGCTCTCCTCTTACTTAATTTTCAAGTAGGCAGTGAAGGTACTATATTTGGATAGTAATTATACAAGTTATTTTATGTTCAAACTACTAACAAGCATCATTGATATAATATTTTTGTTGTGCTACAGATTGACCTAGCAGAGTTTCAGGAAAATGCTGAGCAGAAACTGAGAATCAAGATCAGTGGTGATGGAGCCAAAATGACTAGGATGACCAGCTTTGTGATTATGTCATTCTCTTTACTTGACAATGATGATGTAATGTCATCCAAAGGTAAAAATACATATAACTTAGCTGTATATTGAATATTATAGTGAAAGAAAATTATATGATACCCAGTACAGGATTTCATTTTCTCTAATGCTTTCTTAACAGGTAGTCACACAATTGGAGTAGTAAAAGGGGTGGAAAGCTATGAACTTCTAAGGGATTCGTTTAAAGATGTATTCAACACAATCAATCAGATAGTCAAGGATGGGAAAATTTCTATAAAGGATCACAATATCCCAGTTGAACTTCTACTTGGTGGTGATTACAAGGTAATTAATAAGTATGTAATGCAGATTAATTAGCCTGCCCATGTGTATAGTTAATCCATTGAGTTTGTCCAGGGTATATTTTGTTCAAAACAGCTGTGCGAATAGCTCCTCTTTTACAGTTTCTTTTGTTACTTCTTGGGATGAAGAGTGCCACATCTGATCATTCTTGCATTTGGTGTACTATTCATAAGAACAACAGGTCAGAATGCAATAGTATAACTTAATTATCATGGTTAAAACTTGGATTGTACTTTAATGCAATTACTGCATAGTCTACTACCAATTAGTACCATAGTCTACTACCACTTAGTACCATGGTCTACTACCAATTAGTACCAATTAGTACAATTACTGCATAGTCTACTACCAATTGCATTACTACCAATTTAGATTTGATATGTCAAAGTCACAAGAATACTATTCCCATCCACCCATGAGCAGAACCTTGGAAGAGATTAAAAAGTGTGCCTTGAAGCAGAATCTCTCTTGTGTACACCCACCACTAGTAGATATTCCTTTGCAAAATATAGTCCTTGATGAACTACATGTGATGCTAAGAGTAACAGGTAACTTATATGTTGAGTCTGTTGGCCGGTATAAGCATAAAAACATATACACACACTGGAAAAATATAAAATAGTTTGATCTGTATCTTACAACTGTTGAAGCAGGTTTTTTTTTGGGGTGGGGGGGAAACTAAAAGAACGCCCACCTTTGATACATAACGTACTGTAAATAAATTTATCTTCACCTTTACAGACATCTTAACCAGGAATTTAGTTACTGCAGCTATTAGCTGGGACAAGAAAGAAAATTATGATAGACGACCATGTGAAAGAACAAATCTGCATGTTGAAGCCTTATTGTCTGCTATTAATAGCTGTGGTGTGTGTTTCAAAATTTGGGAGAAGAAAGATGCAGATGGAAAAGGTAGTGGGACATATGACTTTACAAGTCTTATGGGTTCTGATAAGAAGCTACTCTTGTCAAATCTACCAGAAAAGTTGGATGGAGTGGTTGATGAAGGCACAAGTGCCACAGTTATAAAGATTTGGAAGGTTGGTATATATATATATATATATATATATATATATATATATATATATATATATATACATATATATATACATTTATCATTGGTAATCCCAGTGTTAACTTAAATTATAATTTTAAGAAAATTACTGCACTCATCTTCTTTGCAGTTTGTTAGTTATGACAGCTTAAGAGTAATTATTGTTTTACAATAATTATCCTCAATCTTAAATTGTAAATATATTATTTTCTCTATTATATGTTGATATCATGGAACTATAGGATTTCAGCGAGATATATCAAATGTTGAATGAGCAAAATCCCTCTGATGAATATATTACAAGCTATTTTGAGAAGGTTTGTTGTATGATATTTGGTGATTAGGATACAGTGTACTGTTGAAAAGAAATAACAGTGTATAATATTGTAAGTTGTTATTAGATACCTTTTTCATTCCAACATGCTACTGTACTTTAGGCAAAGGCGTGGATTCTCCTCTTTACTTCATTGGGGGGGATATGCGAGGGTTATGGAAAGGCAAATGTAACTCCATACATGCATTCCATGGTCTATCATGTCCCACGCTTTATGAAAACTCATACTGGCGTAAAGAGATTCACTGGACAAGGTAAAGTATATCGCCAATTTTGGTGATTGAAATTAATATCAAGTATGCAGATGCCCTTATTGTGAGACCATTTGGGCCCCATAGTGTGGCCCAATACGGGCAAATTTCCCAGTGAGACACACATTCCTGCAATAATTATATTTTAAATCATAGGAACTGAAGAAAATAATGATGACTGCCGAAGAATACATTTACGCAAGTCAAATAAGTGGGATGCTGCAGGAGATGTTTTGTACGTCATGAAGAGAGTTGAAGCAATCTCGGAACATGAACGAACTCCTAGGGCTTATACAAAGAGGAGTGCACAATACTGGGAAAATGACTTGCTGGAAAGACGAGAAAAACACAAGCGACTTGGCAAAACACAGAGAATTGGCAACCCATCCCAAGCGGCAGTCCAACATAATATAGAGCAATTGTCACCAGCAGAGCTGCGAAAGCAGCTTAAAACTTTGGGAGTTTCAACCCGAGCACGGAATCTGAAACGGCTTCAACAAATGTACCAAGATGCATTAAATCAAGTCACCAACTCATCAGATTGACAAAATGTAATATAAATATATATAACTGTAACTAAATTTTATTTACAATATTTACAAGTTATTTGTATTGCAGGGACGTTTTAAAATGTCCAAGCACAATTTTTCAACTGGTAGTTGAGGTGCTTGGCAGAGTTTGCTGTCTTTAAACATTTGTTTTTTTGATGTCCAAGCCAGAACTGGTTTGACTTTTAAGGGAGGCTGTATAGCATGACCCTCCCCATGAATGTTAAGCCAGTACCACCATTGATCGGGCAAGGGCAAACGAGACATGTCCTCTAATTTGTACAGCTTAAAACCCTTATGGCGTGATACTTCTCCTCTACCACACGATACATAGGGCCAAATGTCAAGGTCCATTTTCACATACGCCGAGCTTGTTGACTTGACGATTTCAGAAGTAAAAGGATTCCTTGAAAAAATTCTCGTCCAGCTTCTTCTAACCTCCGCGCACATGGTGTTGGAGGGTGTTCATAGCCTCTAGAAATATATATATATATATATATATATATATATATAGATATATATAGATATATAGATATATAGATATATAGATATATAGATATATAGATATATAGATATATATATATATAATATATAAATATATATATATATATTATATATATATATATATATATATATATATATATATATATATATAATATATATATATATATATATATATATATATATATATATATATATATATATAAGAGGTGAAAGCTAGGTGTTTGCTCTGGCAATTACACAACAATTGTGAGCCTTGGATTTCCTTTATGATGCTATGGTTAACAAAATAATATATTCCATTCATTACATTGTCAGACAAGATGATATATCTGAGCATATAAATATATAATATAATTCTTAACCATACCTTATGAGCTCGTCGTTAAGATTATTCGAAGGTTCCCATGAGCAAGATTCATGCGGCCAACCTTCCCACTTGATGAGATATTCGTAATCCTTAAAAATACGAATTGTTATTATCAAAGAAATAAATAATTTTAATATCAAAGCTGAAAAGTATATCAACAACGATAGGCCCTTTATATGATGAAATTTCGAGTATAGTTTATCACTTACATTGTTGATGTTTCGCCGAGATATAATCCTCTCAACATTGTAAAGACCAGATAAAGCCTTCCTTTTCCTTTTAGCTCTGGCCTGGCTTCCATTTGACATATTGCAATATATATTTGAATTATTTCAACAATCAGGTTATTCCAACACAAATCCACACACAGCAACTTGTAAATGTACAGTGTTACTAGTACAAAAGTTTAGCTTATAACATCCAACTCAAACAGCTGTTCATTAAGGTCAATGTCTGTATATCCACAATGTAGCAACTCATCAAGGGAAAATTGTTGATGGCTATCAGCCACACATGAAAGGCCAGAAAATAAATGCATTTCATCAATGTCATTAAACACTTCGCTAATAATCGAAAGTACTTCCATAGCTTGGCTCTTTGAAAAAATAGGTGAATAAGTTAGGACATCTCCCACAGAAAATATTTTATGACAGTTCTCAACAACATCTGAAATGACTTGCTCAGAAAAACCATGACTTGACATCGACCCAAGGGCAACAATTGCATTGTAAGATGACATATTCATTTGCTGTTCTGTTAAGGCCTCATGAAGAATGTACTTATCATCTTCAGACACAGACCGATACATATCGTAAGAGCTCACAGTGTTCTCTGAAACAAGCTCATGATGGTATGGACCAAGCTCTTTCTCACACTCACCTGTGACTTCATTACAATGGCATGACATGGTACAAAAACTACAGCAACTATGTGAAGGAATTAAGGGAACAACATCTTTATCAAACATCTTATATGCAGCTACACGCATACAATCATCTGTTCTCAAGAACTCCCTCACGTCTTCATCTACATGTGACACCTGCTGACCATAACAACACAGTAAAATATCAGATGATAAACCATCACGTCCAGCTCTCCCAGCTTTTTGGTGCAGATCTAACAGATCTCTTGGCGGTCCATACATAACAATAAATCTAATGTCAGGAAAATTGACTCCCATACTTAAAGCAAATGTTGAGATTACAATCCTTTTTGAACCACTGCCTTTAAGTGATTTGACAATTCTCTCCTTGTACTTCTCTTGCGTGACTGAATGGAATATGCCCACTAAACAATGTTCTCTCTCCTTTGAAACTGTTGGGTGAAATGCTTGTCTTCCCAATTTCATCATCATGTAATTGGCGACACTTGCAACTGAATACATAGTGTCACAAAAAATTATAGTTTTGGGGGTGGCAATTCCTTCCATCTTTACCATCTCTACAATCCAATCCAATTGAGATAGCATTTGATTTTTTGGAACTTTCAAGACATTGAACCGCAAATTGAGACGATTTGGGCTGACAAATAATTTTGTAGGGTCTTTCAAGGCTAGGCTATTGCAAATGTCATTCTGGGTTTCTTGATCTGCTGTCCCAGTTAGGGCCAACAATGGAGTGCCTGAAAGCAAAATATCATACAATAATATGAATTCATGGCAGAAATTTTTGCTAACATTATATTACACAATACAACAGACTTTTTTATTAGCTGCTGCATCAACCACTTGATGATGATGACGATGAAGTAAAATTCCCTCAGGTGCTATGGTTCTTGAAAATTTTACTAATGACCAATACCAAGCAGTACTTTAACAGCTACTGCACACCATTTTATAGTATTACTTATATGATGTATATACATGTGCACTAGCTGGATATATGGGTCTTCTGATGAAAAGTGAAATGGTACAAACAAAATAGAAATTGCTTGCCTGTTTTGCACATTGACCTAAGCACTGGAAGCTTTCCATATGCCTCTCTGAAAGCTTTCTTGTTTTTCGACTTTGATGACTTCCCCTTTAAATTTCTAAACAGACAGACATCTATTTTCACCTACTGTATATTTACAAATCATGTTTGTTATTGACCTCAGTCCTCACCATACATTAAAACTTATAAAAACTTTATTAAGCGATAATTCAATGTTAAAAAGCGTTTGAATAATGATAAATATTGCAAAATCTTATCTTACCGTTTTCCAGTCCATGTTTCAATTGTATGAGATTCGTCCACAACTATAGCTTCTACAGATTTATGTAGTTCTGAGTTATCATCCTTGAGTATATCAAGGAAATCTTTGTCTATAACATTTTCAGCACTGCAATATATAAATTGCGGGGGAGATGTTGAGATTTGATGAATAGTTTCCCTTGAAAGCTCTATTGCAGAGCAATTGAACGAAGACAGCTCTAAAATTTGATCGCAGATAATACTTTTCAGAGGAGAAACTACAAGCACGCTGATTTGACGAGAAACTTCGGTCTGTTTCACGAAACTATTACGTGCCAACAATACACAATGAAAATTACACTTTTACCAAACCCAGTCGGCAAAATGGCCAAAACATCCCTTCCTTTTAATAGTTCTTTGACGCCTGTTTCTTGTTCTGCCTTTAACACAAACTTACAGGCGAAACTTCTATGCGAATTTAAAATACTGAGCGCTTTTTCAATAAAGTCTAACTCCAAAGCAGACGCCATGTTTATTAGCCATCAACTATACAGAGTTGATAATAAACTTATTAACACCCGATGCCTTATTAGCCAATCAGGTATTTTCAGTCCACCAGTGGACTGGCAATAGAAATCATATAGAAACCTGGCAGACGGTTTTTCACCCTCGCCCTCCGCCGTTCCCGCGGGCTAATCTTCCCGTCCTAATTTTCCCGCCCGCAAGTCCTCCCCCAAATTTTTTTTTCCCGCCCGCAAGTCCTCCCCCAAAAAACCGTCTGCTACTCAGGCTAACCTGTCGCGTCATCTCGATGTGCATCTGCAGTGTTGGCTGTGTTGCTGATGTTTGTACCACAACTCTCTATGTGTTTAAAAACATGAATGATTTGGTTCAATGTCCGAATAGAATGATATTCGTGGAGGTTGCCTGGTAATCTTCAAGTGCTCAGAGTAATATTTTGGCTTTGATCAAGTGATTTTATCAATTTTGGTCTACATATATTACATATGAAGCACATACAATATAATTTCTGAACATTAAACTTAATTTTCGTACCATCAATTTTCATGAGCGTCTGGTTTTGCAACATATTTATTGGTATCTTCCAACCACATGTGTTGCTGCATTTAGACGAAACTCATCGAAAAGGTCATCTAGAGTTGTGTCCTCTGTTGTTGCAAAGTAGATCGAACTGCTTCTTGCTGATACGTTTTCTTCTGCAAGTTTTTTTGAAAGATGCTAAAAATTCATGTTAGGAATATCAGTTTAGATTCTTAACCTAACCTCCAAGTTCCCGTAATAGTTTATTTTCCTCTGTGTATATATTAAATAGGGCAGTGCGTGGCTGAACGCGTCTGTTCATTTATCTAATGAACTTAAATAAAATATACTTTTCATTAACTACATGTAATTCATTGCAGCTTGAAACTGCATTATAAAGTTTCAATTGTTCAAAACTTTTGTTTGATCTTTTTAATGCGCATATTTATATATCATATTATATATACACACACCCCCCTGCGAAATTGGCAATTTTTGTTAATCTTGTATTACGTACTAGAAGCGGTTTACAACACAGCAAAAAAAGCAAACTCGCAATTTTTTACCTCACCCTTTCCAGCGCCTTATGATGCAGTTTAATTGGTACCTTAATTGACACTTGAGTGAATGTCTTGACCATGGATGATTTTAGGCCAATTGCTGGTACGTATCTACCACTTTTCAAGACTGTCAAGAGTGGATTGATCCATTTTAGCACCTGCATTTCAATTAATAGATATTTGTTAGCTATAGTATAGATATGCATTTTTTTTATATATGGCCTATGAATAATTATATAGGGAAAAATTACATTATATGGCGAAAAACAAACCAGGTTGCATACGGAAGATGTTAAATTTTAAGGCAAACATACAGAATGTATTACTTAATATATTAAGTTAACAATCCTCAAGTCCCCATTGTTGCTTATATTGGCCTCCTGCATGCTTTTTCTTTTCTGTGTCTGTGAGGTTTATGGCGGTAAAAAATGCAACTATATTTTTAACCAACAACTCACAATGTTTTCATTATTATTTGTATATCTATTTTCTATAACATAGCCAAATAACACGGTCAACGTGGTATGGCGATGCAGTTTGAGTGCATATGTGCACGAATATACATACATTTGTGTCATGAT